>NC_057804.1:27369572-27465451 GCF_018294505.1 Triticum aestivum | reverse complement strand
GGGGTGGAGTCCGGCGGCGGCGATGGACGATCCGGCCGGCGGCGTTGGCGGTCTCCTGGATCGGGAGGGGGGGAGCGCCCCCGATCCAGATCGGGTCGTGGGATGGGGAGAGGAGCGAGCAGGGGGGGAGTGGGGTGCGTGGGGGCTAGGGTTCGGTTGCTCGAGTGGATAAGGGGAGTGGGGAGTGGGATCCGGCCGGCTGGGCCTTTTGGCCTGATGGCCTGCTGGCTAGCTGGGCCATTCGGCCCAGGGGGAGGGGGGTTCTTCCTTTTTTTTTCTGTTTTGTTCCTTTTCCTTTTATTTATTTTCTTTTATTGTTTTAATTCAACTTAGGGCACATAAGTATTTTATAAATTTGTGTTTTCTTTATTATAATTACCTATGTAATATTTGGCACTAACCGAACATTTTTGTTTCAATATTTGAAATCTTTTATTGTTTGCTTGATTTTGAATTTGAACGCGAATCGGTTTCGAACTATCGCGAGATTAGCAACTATAATCGAGGTGACGTGGCATCACTAGCAGAGGATCACTGTAGCTTAATTACCCGGGCGTCACAATTGTAGACATAGAATATTTGCAAAATACATACGGCTCTGAATGTGACAGACCCGTAGACTAAACTTCTCTCACGAGCAAAACATGATCATACCTTAGTACTCTTTGGGTGTTAATCACATAGCGATGTGAACTAGATTATTGACTCTAGTAAACTCTTTGGGTGTTGATCACATGACGATGTGAACTATGGGTGTTAATCATATACAGATATGAATATTGGTGTTAAATCACATGATGATGTGAACTAGATTATTGACTCTAATGCAAGTGGGAGACTGAAGGAAATATGCCCTAGAGGCAATAATAAATTTATTATTTATTTCCTCATATCATGATAAATGTTTATTATTCATGCTAGAATTGTATTAACCGGAAACATGATACATGTGTGAATACATAGACAAACATATAGTCACTAGTATGCCTCTACTTGACTAGCTCATTAATCAAAGATGGTTATGTTTCCTAACCATAGACATGTGTTGTCATTTGATTAATGGGATCACATCATTAGGAGAATGATGTGATTGACATGACCCATTCCGTTAGCCTAGCACTTGATCATTTAGTATATTGCTATTGCTTTCTTCATGACTTATACATGTTCCTGTAACTATGAGATTATGCAACTCCCGTTTACCGGAGGAACACTTTGGGTGCTACCAAACGTCACAACGTAACTGGGTGATTATAAAGGAGTACTACAGGTGTCTCCGAAGGTACATGTTGGGTTGGCGTATTTCGAGATTAGGTTTTGTCACTCCGATTGTCGGAGAGGTATCTCTGGGCCCTCTCGGTAATGCACATCACTATAAGCCTTGCAAGCAATGTAGCTAATGAGTTAGTTACGGAATGATGTATTACGTAACGAGTAAAGAGACTTGCCGGTAACGAGATTGAACTAGGTATTGGATACCGACGATCAAATCTCGGGCAAGTAACATACCGATGACAAAGGGAACAGTGTATGTTGTTATGCGGTTTGACCGATAAAGATCTTCGTAGAATATGTGGGAGCCAATATGGCATCTAGGTCCCGCTATTGGTTATTGACCGGAAACAAGTTCTAGGTCATGTCTACATAGTTCTCGCACCCGTAGGGTCCGCACGCTTAACGTTTCGTTGACGATATAGTATTATATGAGTTATGTATGTTGGTAACCGAATGTTGTTCGGAGTCACGGATGAGATCATGGACATGACGAGGAACTCCGGAATGGTCCGGAGATAAAGTTTGATATATGGGATAATAGTGTTTGATCTCCGGAAGAGTTATGGAATTCACCAGAAGGGGTTCTGGATGTTTCACGAAATGTTTGGGTACGAGAACACGTTATTTGGGCCAAAGGGGAAAGCCCACAAGGTTTTTGGAAAGCGCAAAAGGAAGTTTTGCGGAGTCCAGGGGCCAGACGCCAGGGTCCCTGGCGTCTGGGTCCAGACGCCGGGAACCCTGGCGTCTGGCCCTAGATTCCGAGAAGGACTCTTGCCTTTCGGGTGAAACCAACTTTGTGGAGGGTTTTACTCCAAGTTTCGACCCCAAGGCTCAACATATAAATAGAGGGGCAGGGCTAGCATCAAAGACACATCAAGAAACACCAAGCCGTGTGCCGGCAACCCCGTCCCCTCTAGTTTATCCTCCGTCATAGTTTCCGTAGTGCTTAGGCGAAGCCCTGCGGAGATTCTTCTTCACCAACACCGTCACCACGCCGTCGTGCTGCTGGAACTCATCTACTACTTCGCCCGTCTTGCTAGATCAAGAAGGCGAGGACGTCATCGAGCTGAACGTGTGCAGAACTCGGAGGTGCCGTGCATTCGGTACTTGGATCGATCGGATCGTGAAGACGTACGACTACATCAACCGTGTTGATAAACGCTTCCGCTTAGCGATCTTCAAGGGTATGAAGATACACTCCTCCTCTCGTTGATATGCATCACCATGATCTTGTGTGTGCGTAGGAAAATTTTGAAATTACTACGTTCCCCAACACTTCGGGGCTGCCACCACCGCCCGCCTCGGCCCCCCCTCCTACCACAACATTACCGGGGGCTGGCGGTAAGCGTGTGTGTCAGCTTTGTGGCCTCGATGGGCACTGGTCTTCTAAGTGTCATAAACACTTTCAGAAGAGTTTTCTGGGCCTCGGCAATGATGGCAAGGACACGTGCAACTTTGCGCATCAGGTGGCCATGGCAGATCGTCCGGTGTCCACAAAGCAGCAAGGGCACACCCAGTCCTACTTTGTTGATCCTCACTGGTATATGGACTCTGGGGCAACGGAGCACCGGCGAGTGAGATGGGAAAGCTCCATACTCGCGAACCCTACCATGGCTCTGACAAGATACACACCGCCAATGGAGCAGGTATGCATATATCTCATATTGGTCAAGCATCTCTTCTCACTAGGCATGCAAATAGGAGTCTTCAGCTTCGTAATGTGCTTAGAGTTCCCTCTGTGACACGTAATCTTCTTTCTGTTCCTAAACTCACACGTGATAATAATGTGCTTTGTGAATTTCATCCTTTTGATCTTTTTATTAAGGATCGCGGCACGAGGAACATTCTTCTTAGCGGGCGGTTGTGCCAGGGCCTCTATCGTCTGGAGCATCCTGGTGTCGCTCGTGTGTTCAGTGGAGTTCGGGTATCTCCGTCACAGTGGCATGCTCGTCTTGGTCACCCGACCACACCTATCGTTCGTCATGTTTTGCGCCGTCATGAGCTTCCTAGCATGTCTAGTAATAAAGATGTAGCAGTGTGTGATGCTTGTCAGCAGGGGAAGAGTCATCAACTTCCTTTTTCGGAGTCCAGTCGTGAGATGAAACATCCTTTAGAACTTGTTTTTTCAGATGTATGGGGTCCTGCTCAGACTTCTGTCAGTGGTCACAATTATTATATCAGTTTCGTTGATGCTTATAGTCGCTTTACCTGGCTTTATCTTATTAAACACAAATTTGATGTGTTTGACATAGTTGTTCAGTTTCAAAAACATGTTGAACGCCTTCTCAAGCACAAAATTGTTCATGTCCAGCCGGACTGTGGGGGGGGGGGGCGAGTATCACAACCTCAACTCCTTCTTTCAGTCGCTTGGGATCACTCACCGTTTAGCATGTCCACATACACATCAACAGAATGGTTCTGTGGAACGTAAGCATCGTCACATTGTTGAAACTGGTCTTACTCTTTTGGCCCATGCATCGGTTTCGTTTCGGTACTAGAGTGATGCTCTTACCACTGCATGTTTTCTCATAAACCGCACTCCCACTCGTGTTTTGAATATGAAGACTCCCATTGAAGTTCTCCTTAATGAACAACCTGATTATACCTTTTTTAAGGTTTTTGGGTGTGCTTGCTGGCCGCATCTCCGCCCATATAACAAGCGCAAGCTTGAGTTTCGTTCAAAGAACTGTGTCTTTCTTGGCTATAGCTCTCTTCATAAAGGCTACAAATGTCTTCATGTTCCCACAAATCGTGTCTATATATCTCGAGATGTCGTTTTTGATGATCATGTTTTTCCCTTTGCCAAGCTTCCTGTGTTGTCCACTGCTGAACCACCATCTTTGCATTCATCCTCCGTTGCATCTGACCAATTTGATGATGTTGCATACTCTCCTATATTGTTGCCTAACCATGATGTAGGCACTGGACGTGGGACTCGGTTGGAGATTTTGGAGGCGCCATCGTCTCCCTCGTCGGTCTTACCAGCGGTTCACGACGATCACGGCGTGCCCCTGCATGGACTCGGCCCTCATGCCCATGCATGTCGGACCGAATCTCCTGCCACACCGTGTGCTTCGGCGCCCCCGGCCTCTGGACCGGCGCCCTTGGTCTCTGGGCCGCCTTCGTCGGTGCCTGGGTCGACCGGCTCGGCGCCCCTGGCCCCTGAGCCGGCCTCGCCGCTTCGCCTGGCCACGCCGGCCCCGTCACCCTCTCGGCCTGCCACGCCGCCTGGGCCGTGCTCACCTGGGCTGTGTTCGCCTGGGCCGAGCTCACCTGCCCCCGGTGCACTCTCGCGGTGCTCACTGAGGCATCTCCGTTGATGGCTGAGGCGTCGTCCTCGCCGTCGCCTCCTTCATCACCTGAGCCCTCTCTGGCTCATGTGGCTCCTGTGGCTCCTCAACGACCACACACGCGGAGTCGCAGTGGTGTGTTTCAGCCCAAACTGCGCACTGATGGTACTGTTGCTTGGTTGGCTGCATGCCTGGCTGCTGCCCGTGCGGATCCTACCTCTGAGCCTCGTACGTACCAAGCTGCTCTCAGTATACCTCATTGGCGAGAGGCCATGGAGCAGGAGTACCATGCTCTTCTTCGTAACAAGACATGGACCCTTGTTCGACCACCACCCCGTGTTAATGTCATCGATTCTAAATGGGTTTTCAAAGTGAAGAAGCATTCTGATGGTTCTAATGTGCGCTACAAGGCGCGGCTGGTTGCTCGAGGTTTTCGGCAGCGTTATGGTCTTGATTATGAAGACACCTTCAGTCTAGTGGTTAAACCTACTACTATCAGGCTTCTTCTTTCTCTTGTAGTTACTCGGGGTTGGTCTGTTTGTCAGCTTGATGTGCAAAATGCCTTTCTCCATGGTGTTCTGGAGGAGGAGGTCTATATGCGGCAGCCCCCAGGGTTCTCTGATCCTGATCGTCCTGATTATCTGTGTCGTCTCACTAAAGCACTCTATGGTCTGAAGCAGGCTCCCCGTGCTTGGCATGCTCGTCTTGCGACAGTCCTTCGTGCTCATGGTTTTGCATCATCGGCTGCTGACTCTTCGTTATTTCTTCTACAAAGGTCCGAAGTTACCATGTATCTGCTGGTCTATGTGGATGATATTATACTTGTCAGTTCTTCTCAGTCGGCTGCTGCTGCTCTTGTTCGGTCTCTTGGTGCTGACTTTGCGGTCAAAGATCTTGGGAAGCTTCACTATTTCCTTGGTGTGGAAGTTGCTTCTCTCTCTGGTGGTCTTGTTATGACGCAGAAGAAGTACTCTTTGAACTTGTTGCAGCGGGCTGGAATGCTTAAGTGCAAACCAACTACTACACCTATGTCTGCTACTAACAGGATCACTGCTGTAGATGGCGAGCTCCTTCCCTCTGCTAATGCGACACAGTACAGGAGTATTGTTGGTGGGTTGCAGTACTTGACGATCACCCGTCCAGATATCTCCTTTGCCGTCAACAGAGTATGTCAGTATCTCCAGGCACCTCGTGACACTCATTGGTCCGCGGTTAAGCGCATCTTGCGCTACATTCACTTCACGTTGTCCTATGGTTTGCACATTCGACCGAACCCCTCTGGGGTCATTTCAGCGTATTCTGATGCGGATTGGGCTGGCAGTCCGGATGACAGGCGATCCATCGGGGGCTATGCTGTGTTTTTTGGTTCTACTTTGATCGCCTGGAGTGCTCGGAAACAAGCTACTGTTTCACGTAGCAGTACTGAAGCTGAGTATAAGGCTGTGGCTAATGCAACTGCAGAAATTATCTGGGTACAGTCTTTGCTTCAGGAGTTGGGTATATCTCAATCACAGTCTCCTATTCTTTGGTGTGATAACATCGATGCTACATACCTATCTGCTAATCCGGTATTTCATGCCCGAACGAAACACATCGAAGTGGACTATCATTTTGTACGGGAACGGGTATCTCAGAAGCAACTACAGATCAAGTCCATCTCTTCTAAGGATCAACTTGCAGACATCTTCACCAAGCCATTACCTCTACCACAGTTTGAGAATTGTCGGCGCAATCTTACCCTTCTAGATTCTTTAGGAAGTGGCTAAGATTGAGAGAGGGTGTTAGATTGTATAACTTATATATATGTGTACGTATGTGTACGTATGATGTAACGTAGTACCCCTTCATTATATAAAGGGTTGAGCCGGTTCCCCCAAACCTATTGTCTCACACTAGGCGTGGCCCTTGTGTCCATGGTTGGACTTGGGCGACTGCGACGCTGCATCAGAAACGGGACGGGAGGCTTCTTGCCGCGGCGTACCTAACCTACCGTGAACCTGACCTGAACCTGCTCTCAAATATAGTGTCTTGTTTTGTTTCTCTTCGATCGATCGACGACTTGCCAATAATAGCACGTTCCAGCAGAGAGCGGATTCTCATTGGCTACGTGCGAGCCTGATGAGTGAGCAAATCAATGGCAGATCGATATCTCAACACAGTTTAAATATTCGCGAGACGCCAGCGAAGCAACGAAAACATGCATTGTTGTCAGTGACAATCAACGGACCTGTTGTGCCGAAGAGTCAGACTTTCTGACCGTGATCCATCCAGCGCATGCACCGGCCCGCCTCTCCCTTTCTCCAGGTCTCCCGAGTACCCGGCCGGCTGGCCCCTCCACCAGTTCACGTCCCAGCAAGCACCCGACCATGTGCCGTGTCAACTCGAAAGGAACAACATTTTTAGGGAGTGCTGTTGCAAGGCACCCTGTTACAATTTTACTAGCTCGTACTTTGACTAGCATATGAACATTGTAATAGAGGTTGCGTTAATTAATACGGATCGAATGGAGTGTTAAATTTGTGTTCAAAAGGAAGATTTTTTAATTTGACTCATACTTCATTTTATTAGCCAAAGTTCGACCTAAAATACTACCATGCCTTACAAACCATGAGGGAGGGAGCATATGTCATGTAGGCCTGAGTGCATTTTACTCGCAAAAATCGCTAAAAACTAAACTGGAGCACGGCCATTGCCCATGGCTTTTACACATCTAACCTAAACGTCATTATGTTTGGTGTTTAGCAAATGCGCCGATCATGCTGAAATTTAGAACACATTTTCATGTTTACAAATTTCAAATTTTAGGCTACACATTGCTATTGTTTCAAACACCAATGGCTAGCCCTTATTCAGTTTTCATCCTTTAAACAGAACTGGCTCACGCCCTGGCCCGTCGAGCTATCTCTATCCCTTCTTAGAGCATCTCCAACAGAGGCGCAAAAATATCAAGCGCTAAAATAGTTTTACAGTGCAACTGTAGCACTTTTAGCGTGCCACAGCCAACCTTAATTTTCCACATGCCCAAAAACGCGCGCCCAAATATACACACAGTGCGAATTATGAAGTGCGCATAGTCCGGCGTCCAACATTTGCAGTGTGCAATAGCGCTTTTAAGCGCATGCGTTAAATTCTTTTGCGCGTGCACTATTTTGCAGCAGCTGCTGGAGCATCTCCGGCGTCCAAAAAATAGTTTTTAGCGCGCAGAGCTGTTTTTGTGTGCCCGTTGAAGATGCTCTACACCCTAGAACCAACACGTGGTTGTATTTCTGTTCCACCAGTGACCGCGTCGATAGCGAAATCCTTGCTGACTTTGCCATTCTTGAAGCTCTTAAGACTAGAATCATTGCACGCTTACACCCTCACTTATCCTACCCACCTTGCCATTTTTCAAACATATTGCCGACCTCTCCAAGGACCTCTCTTAATCTTCATAAAACACTAACCAAATATTTATAATATCTGCACAAAGATTGCTCGAACTGATATTTGTGCGTGACTCCCTCCGTTTTCAAAGTACAGGTGTGCTAGGCTTTTGAAAACTCAAACTTCTTAATCTTTGACAAAGTTTATTTTGTTATTTTCTAAAAGGTGCATTAATCTTTTGAAAAGTTAACAAAATACTATAAAGTGTATTGATTTTTCTAAAAGTCAAACCTCTTAACCTTTCTTAAAAATAAAGTATCTTCAATATTTTGAAACGGAGGGAGTATGAATTAATAGTTGTGGGTGCTGATGTGACATTTTTTTTTTGAAAAGGGGGACTCCCCGGCCTTTGCATCAGAACGATGCATACAACCAACTTTATAAATAAGCAAATAAGTTCAACAAGGTCTTAATGTCTGAAACCAAAGAAACGGCAAGCTCACAAAGAGCCACAATGCCAAAATACATAAGCCAAAAGGCAACAACCGACTGGCATCACAAAGACAGAAAAACTAATTGCCTATCCTATTACATGACCGCCATCCAAACCAGTTGAAGATATCCCGTGCTACCATCTCCCACCGGATAGATCCAGTAACCAAACGCTTCCTGGCCTCCATTGGAGTGAGTAACGACCACATACAGATCAGCGCAATGGCTCGGAAGATAACCTGCAAAAAAGAATATGTATTGTTCTGTTAAAAACTAAATCATTTCTGCAGTAATAATATGATTTTTTTGCATGAGTACTTATATGAACTAATGCCATTTTTGCCTGAATTTTCGAATCCTAGACAAAATCAAGATCATCGTTATGTTGAGTAGAGGTGTGCACGAATCTTGTGAACATCTGTTTCCAAGCGCAATAATCCATTGAGATAAACGTCCTCATTGTCTCTGTTCGCAGGTCCCATTTTCCTTAGCAGTCTGTATGGCCTTGACTTCATTTACATCACAAGGTGAGATCTAGACGCCAATAATATCAGTACTATACTATATCCTCAGCAAAATAACTATGCTTCCAGTGTTCACACATGTGGCATATGCATGCGGTGACGACATGCACAACTAGCACCATGCATGCACTGATCACGTCCCTATATAAAAGACTCCATATGTGTTGGGATATCCTTCTCATATGGGCTGTAAGGAGATGACCATTTGAGGCCTTTTAGCCAGGCCAAAGAGGTGCAGAAGCCCACTACCCATTAGGGTTATGACTTAGGGTCATTTTGGACTTTGCACATGAGTGGATGGGGATGCTTTACCCTCCATCCAGCAGCCACCACCAAGGGTGACGAAAATCAGTTCATCCTCCAAGAGAGAAGAGAGAAAACCAAGAGAGCAAGGGAAGAAGAGAAAGATTGAAGGAAGAAGAAAAGGGAGCTCCTCCCCAGGGTTGTTATGGTCCAGATCCACTACCTTGTCTCCTTCAAGCTTCGGTTCCACCATCTTTGGTGAGATTGTTCTAATCCCTAGTTCTTGAGCCCCAAATCTTGTTGTGTTCATTCAAGATTCAGAAATCTTTATGTATGAGATCCTCTAGTGCTGTCTAGAGAAGAATTTGTTGTATCCCACATTTGATAATAGTGAAAGAGGATTTGGGTGGCTTCGGCCCGTGGTTTTTCCCTTCAAGTTGAGGGGTTTTCCACGTAAAATCTGGTGTCTCTTTGTTGATGCTTGGTGCTGTTCAAAAACTTACTCCTACCACAATCTCACCATATATGTTGCTTAACATTTTGTCTTGTCTGCTGCTTAACATTTTCTGCCTCCATATATGTTGTTGCATATGTTTCCTTCCATGCTAAGCAACAATCCTTGAGTTAGTACATGATGTAGTGCTGAGATTATTTTTGTTTCCACTGCAGTTATCAGTTAACCACAAGTGCATTTGTGTGCTAATTCCCAACAGAGTGGCATCAGAGCCTTGGTTGCTTAGAAGGTTGCAAATCCCAGTTGCTTGATTGTTGCTGGAAGTGCTGCTCACAATGGCTTTGGAAGAAAGCGCTACTGTGGCATGATAAAACTTGATTCTTCCAATTACTCATTATGGAAGCCCATGACGGAAGACATCCTTTATTGCAAGGATTTTTATGAGCCAATTGTGAAAGACAAGATACCCACAGGTGTCACGGAAGAAGAAGAATGGAGAGTGTTGCACAGAAAGGCAGTATGTATGATTCGGTTGTATATCAACCACAATATTTTCCACCATGTTGCAAATGACACAAATGCTTATGAGATGTGGCAGAAGTTGGAGTCTATGTATGAGAGGAAGACATCAAAGCCTCGATGATAAAAAGACTTGCAAAGCTTGAGTACCGAGATGACACAAGTGTGATTGAGCACTTGAATGTCTTCCAATGCCATATAAATCAACTTTCAGCCATGAAGATCAACTTTGAGGATGAGGTGCAAGCATTGTTGCTGCTGAGTTCCATGCCTGATAGTTGGAACACGCTTGTTGTGTCACTTAGCAATTCAGCTCCGGATGGGAAGTTGACTTTGGAGATGGTGAAGAACAGTATGCTGAATGAAGAAGCCAGAAAGAAGGAAAAGGGCGATGCCTCTTCTTCTTATGCGTATGTGGCTGAAACCCATGGGAAGAATGAGAACCGTGAACGCAGCAATACAAGATTTCAACAAGGCAAAAACAAATCCAGGGATAGATCAAAGTCAAAACAAAGAAAAGATATTACTTGCTTTCATTGTGGCAATCCGGACACATAAAGAGCGAGTGCAGGAAGTACAAAAAAAGAGCTTGCAGAGGGGAAACTCACAAAGAAAACCGAGCAAAAGGCTGAGAGCAGTTTATCCATGACCGTAACAGATGAGGACTATCTAGTCATTAAAGATGAAGATTGCTATGGTGATGTTCGTGATGATGCCATGAGTTGGGTTGTGGATTCAGGTGCGTCCTTCCACATCACATAACACAAGGAGTATTTCACATCTTACACTAGTGGTGTTACTGGACAAGTGAGGATGAGAAATAGTGGTTCGTCAGCAATTGTTGGCAAGGGCTCTATATGCATTGAAACAAACATAGGTTGCAGATTGGTGCTCGATGATGTGAGGCATGTTCCCGACATAAGGCTGAATTTGTTGTCAGTGGGCAAGCTTGATGATATCAAACCCTAGTTATTTTGGTGAAGGAAAATGGAAGCTCACCAAAGGCTCTTTGATTGTGGCTCGAGGAAGTAAGCAAGGTAATCTCTATGTGACTAAAACCAAGTTGTGCAATAAGGTGTTGAACATTGTTGAAAAAGACACTTCGGTTGAGTTGTGGCACAAGAGGCTTGGGCATATGAGTGAGAAGGGCATGCACGCTCTTGCTCGCATGGAGTACCTTCCTGAGTTGAAAGGTATATCCTTGACACTTTGTGCACATTGTTTTGCTGGCAAACAACATAGGGCTGCATTCCGTACACTCCCTTCACATCGTGTAGAAAATGTTCTTGATATTGTGCACACTGATGTTTGCTCCATGACTAAAAAATCTCATGGTGGAGCATTATACTTTGTGACTTTTATTGATGACCATTCTAGAAAGGTTTTTGTGTATGTGCTGAAACACAAATACCAGACGCTTGAAGCCTTCAAGGAGTTCCATGCCAAGGTTGAAAGAGAAACTGGCAGGAAATTGAAGTGCGTGAGATCGTACAATGGTGGTGAATACCGAGGTCCGTTTGAAAGGTATTGCAGAAATTTTGGCATCGGGCTTGAGAAGAGTCCACCAAAGACACCTCAGCTCAATGGTCTTGCAGAGAGAATGAACAGGACACTCACAGAGAGGGTCATAGCTATGCTCTCTCATGCTCATTTACCTAATTCATTTTGGGCTGAAGCATTGATGAATGCTATGTATGTGGTTAACCTATCTCCCTCAGTTCCTCTTGCAGGTGATATTCCTCAGAGAGTTTGGTCAGGGAAGGAGGTATCATACAAGCACTTGAAGGTCTTTGGTTGCAGGGCATTTGTACATGTTCCAAGGGACGAGAGATCCAAGCTTGATAGCAAGACAAAGCAGTGCATCTACCTCAGCCAACCAAGTGAAGAGTTTGGCTACAGGTTGTGGGATCCAGCCAATAGAAAGATTGTGAGAAGCCGAGATGTGGTGTTCATTGAAGATGAAACAATAAAAGATATTGGGAAACCAGAGAAGCCAATGACCAGCACACCTCAGGTTGATATGGATCCAATCCGTCCTCCTCTCGTGCATGACAATCATGGGGGAGATGATGACACTGAAGACAGTGGAGATGCAACTGATCAAGGCAGTACAAGTCAAAGTGACGAGCAGCCATCAAGTGATGATAATGATGAAGTTGGTAATGATGATGCCAACGAAAATCCACCTGATTCACCACCAGTGCAGCAGCAAAGATGAAGTGAAAGAGTTCGCATTCCTTCTTCTAAGTATCCACCACATCAATATGTGTTGATGACAGATGCAGGTGAGCCCTCATGCTATGAGGAGGCAATGTCTGATGAGAACAAAGAAGAATGGTCAGAAGCCATGCAGGATGAGATGAATTCCCTGTATGAGAATGATACTTTTGAGTTGGTGAATCTGCCAAAAGGCAAGAAAGCACTCAAGAACAAGTGGGTGTACAGAGTGAAGACTGAAGAAAACACCTCACATCCAAGGTACAAGGCCAGATTGGTTGTGAAAGGATTCAGTCAGAAAAAGGGCATTGATTATAGTGAGATATTCTCTCCAGTGGTCAAGATGTCTTCGATCCGAGTTGTGCTTGGCATGGCTGCCACCATGGACTTGAAAATTGAACAACTTGATGTGAAGACAACATTCTTACATGGTGACCTAGAGGAGGAGATATACATGGAGCAGCCAGAGGGATTCATGGTTGCAGGCAAGGAGCACTTAGTTTGCAAATTGAAAAAGAGCTTGTATGGCTTGAAGCAAGCTCCTCGGCAGTGGAACAAGAAGTGTGAGTCTTTTATGACTGGACTTGGTTACCATAAAGCACAACTTGACCATTGTGTCTTTATGAAGAGGTACGCCGAGGGTGACTTCATTATTCTCTTGTTTTATGTTGATGATATGCTGATTGTTGGAAATGGCACAAAGAGGATTGCTCTCCTCAAGAAGGCATTGAGTAAATCATTTGCCATGAAGGATTTAGGACCAGCTAAGCAAATACTTGGCATGAAGATCTCCCGTGATAGATCAAAGAAGCTGCTTTGTCTCTCACAGGAAAGATACATTGAGAAGGTACTTGAAAGGTTTAATATGAAAGATGCAAAATCTGTTATCTCTCCGCTTGCAGGCCATCACAAACTAAATTCAAAACAATGTCCTACAAGCAAGAAGGAGAAAGAAGAAATGAGGAAAGTACCTTACCAATCCGTTGTGGGCAGTTTGATGTATGCCATGGTATGCACTAGGCCTGACATTGCCTATGCAGTTGGAGTTGTTAGCCGGTTCATGTCAAATCCAGGTAAAGCTCACTGGGAAGCAGTGAAGTGGATTCTCAGGTATCTCAAGGGTACTTCTACATCTTGGCTATGCTTTCAAAATGGTGATTCTGTGTTGCAGGGCTATACAGATGCAGATTACGCAGGTGACAAGGATCATAGGAAGTCCACATACGGATACCTGATGACTTATGCAGGGGAAGCAGTGTCATGGCAATCAAGATTGCAGAAATGTGTTTCTACATCAACTATAGAAGCTGAGTACATTGCAGCAGTTGATGCTGGCAAGGAAGTTTTGTGGATGAAGAACTTCTTGCAAGAGCTCGGCATGAAGCAAGAGAAGTATGTTCTGTTTTGTGACAGTCAGAGTGCTATTCATCTTGCCAAGAATTCAAGCTATCACTCTCGAACCAAGCACATTGATGTAAGGTATCATTGGATTCCAGATGTCGTGAGTTCCAAGTTGCTGAAACTTGAGAAGATCCATACCGACGACAATGGTTCAGATATGATGACCAAGATATTGCGAAATAAGAAGCTACAAGCATGTTGCAAGGTAGCGGGCATGGCGGTGCCCCCATCATGAGTCGGAGGGGGAGATTTGTTGGGATATCCTCCTCATGTGGGTTCTGAGGAGATGACCATTTGAGGCCTTTTAGCCAGCCCAAAGAGGTGCAGAAGCCCACTACCCATTAGGGTTATGACCTAGGGTCATTTTGGACTTTGCACATGAGTGGATGGGGATGCTTTACCCTCCATCCAGCAGCCACCACCAAGGGTGACGAAAATCAGTTCATCCTCCAAGAGAGAAGAAGAGAGAAAACCAAGAGAGCAAGGGAAGAAGAGGAAGATTGAAGGAAGAAGAAAAGGGAGCTCCTCCCCAAGGTTGTGATGGTCCATATCCACTATCTTGTCTCCTTCAAACTTCGGTTCCACCATCTTTGGTAAGATTGTTCTAATCCCTAGTTCTTGAGCCCCAAATCTTGTTGTGTTCATCCAAGATTCAGAAATCTTGATGTATGAGATCCTCTAGTGCTGTCTAGAGAAGAATTTGTTGTATCCCACATTTGATAATAGTGGAAGAGGATTTGGGTGGCTTCGGCCCATGGTTTTTCCCCTCAAGTTGAGGGGTTTTCCACGTAAAATCTGGTGTCTCTTTGTTGATGCTTGGTGTTGTCCAGAAACTTACTCCTACCACAAGACACTAGGGGCCAGTTCTTTTGGGAAATTCTCCCAGAATTGACCCTCTCCCCAGCTTCTCCCAGAATTGTCACTCCATTTTTCTTTACAATTCCTAGCTAGTTAAGGTCTAATTAGTTAGGAATTGTAAAAAAATATCAAGTGGCAATTCTGGGAGAAGCTGGGGAGGGGGTCAATTCTGGAAGAATTGCCCAAAAGAACTGGCCCTAGGCTGAGGAGTGTCTTGCCTGCTGCTTAACATTTTCTGCCTCCATATATGTTGTTGCATATGTTTCCTTCCGTGCTAAGCAACGATCCTTGAGTTAGTACATGATGTGGTGCTGAGATTACTTTGTTTTCGCTGCAGTTATCAGTTAACCACAAGTGCATTTGCGTGCTAATTCCCAACAATATGCCACCCGCAACTCATCCACCATAGCTCAGCAGCAACCACCAATGCCATAGACACTCTCGGTAAACAACCTGTAGCTTATCAGTCTAGCTAAGCGTGCTGCATAGCAAGCAATGGGGTACTCTAAAAACATAGCGTCCGGCATGTTTGCCATGCTGCTCCTTGCTTCAGCCGTCCTGTCCTCCAACCCTCACCCTCTCCAGGACTTCTGTGTCGCCGACCTCGATGGCAAGGCGGTCTCGGTGAACGGGCACATGTGCAAGCCCATGTCGGAGGCCGGCGACGACTTCCTCTTCTCTTCCAAGCTTGCCAAGGCCGGCAACACATCCACCCCGAACGGCTCCGCTGTGACGGATCTCAACGTGGCCGAGTGGCCTGGTACGAACACACTGGGTGTGTCCATGAACCGTGTGGACTTTGCACCAGGGGGCACCAACCCACCGCACATCCACCCGCGCGCCACTGAGATCGGCATCGTGATGAAAGGTGAGCTCCTCGTTGGTATCCTCGGCAGCCTCGACTCTGGGAACAAGCTCTACTCCAGGGTGGTGCGCGCTGGAGAGACGTTCCTCATCCCGCGCGGGCTCATGCACTTCCAGTTCAACGTCGGTAAGACGGAGGCCTCCATGGTCGTCTTCTTCAACAGCCAGAGCCCCAGCGTCGTCTTCGTGCCACTCACGCTCTTCGGCTCCAACCCGCCCATCCCCAAACCGGTGCTCACCAAGGCTCTCCGGGTGGAGGCTGGGGTCGTGGAACTTCTCAAATCCAAGTTCGCTGGTGGGTCTTAATTCCTGGGAGCCAGCCCTGAAATGATCAATATATAATTCGATATATGCATGCTAGCAAAAATTAATGATTCTCCACAGAAGACATGTATTCAAGCTTCTGGTTAAGCTCCATGCAGTTGTAATAAGATTGAATAAGTTAACCTCGCAGTTCAGCCTTCGGAACCAATACGATGAATTGAAATGTACTGCTTTTTATTTTTGTCTTTGTTATTTTCATTGAACGGAATATATAATTATCATTTTTGCAAGTTTTTCATGTTGCCTTTTTACAAGTCAAACATGCTCTCAAGTTTACGCCGCGACGGCGTGGTGCGCAATCTCCAAACCATTTAGTAAACATGTTCTCAAGTTACAGAAATATATTGTCAAAATGTAAAATGTGTCGGTTCAAATTTGAACTAAAACCACGACGAGTAAATTGGAACGGAGGGAGTAGCAATCTAGAAAATGTACGAAAATATGAGAGTGGGGTTTTCTACCATGCACGGGGTATCACGTATATATTGGTCCATCATCCGTTGTTGCTTTGAGATTCGGGCTACTTTTTTGGTTGTTGTCAAATTAATCTTGTTTCATAATGTTTTGTTTAGGTTTCTTTTTCTTGTTTCAAAGTGTATCACCCTACCTCAGTATGTACCAATAATAAAATGCACTTGTCTTAGATTAGATTTGCTGATAAACGGCGATACACAACAAACCATTATGGTACACTTCTGAACAAGAGGAAAAACCTAATGCAACACTTTGAAAGAAGATAAATTTTAACAACAACCAAAAAGGTAGCATGAATCTCAAAGCAATCATTGATGGTGGATCCATGCATGGTAGAACATCATTTCTTGAAAAAGCATGCTCTCAACTTATTGAAATGCACTACAAATATATCGATTCAAGCTTTGCGCATATATGTAAATGCATCCACCTCTTTCTTTCATTGTTTCATATTGAAAAATACCAATTTCCCGGACAAGGCGCTAGTGGCAGAGGGCATTTTTTCACGCTTTTATCAGATTTGTAGGTCTATTATCAAGGATGCACTTATGGTGGCAATCCAGCAGATTTCTCGTTATAATGGTACGAATTTTCATTCTCGCAATTCATTCACGCAATTAGGCCTACATTGCTCTCCTCCCTAAGAAAGATGGGGTGGCCGATATTGCGGATTTCCATCTCATTAGTCTACTTTATGGGATCCCCAAGATCTTTTCCAAGGCCCTTGCACTTTGTCTGGGCCCTATGTTGGATCATCTCATCGCTGACAATAATCAGAGACAATCCAAGGTAATTTCATGTTGGTTAGCAAATCTATCAAGTAATTCCATCAGAGGAAGATTGCTATGCTATTCCTGAAACTCAATGTCGTGAGGGCTTTCGACATTGTTTCGTGGCCATTCTTGCTGCACAAATGTTGATTGCGGCTTTGGGGCCAGGCAGTGGCGTACTCAGGGGGTGTGCCAGGTGTGTCATGGCACACCTAGATTTTTGGAAAACATTTTTTCATCGTGTAAAAATTAGCTTATTTTAAGGCCCATGCAAGCTAATTGAAATAGACTTCAACTTTGTTGAAGTGTGCAAACCCTTCATTTTATTTCTAGGTCCGCCACTGGGGCTAGGTATTGCTATTGGATTTCGCTTATGCTTTCTTTAGCCGGTATGGGAGTTTTGATCAATGGATACCATGGCAGTAAAATTTGGCATGCACGTGGGTTTAGGTATGGCGATCCATAATCGTCGCTTCTATTTCTTCTAATATTGGATGTCACGAATTCCATGGTGTTGAAATTTGAGAGAAGCAGCATACTGGGAATTTTGGTGCAATGGTTTGCTCGGCATAGGTTATCGCTTTTCGCTAATGACATGGCTATATTTATCAAGCCTTTACCTAATGAGCTCCTTGCGGTGCAGGAGACGTTTGGTTTGTTTAGTGGATCATCAAGCCTTGTGGCGACTTTGAATAAGACATCTATTGTTTCAATCTGACGTGAGTTCAATGAGGTGCAAAGGCTCGCCGCATTTTTCTCGTACTAACCGCAGCTTAGATTAAACGAAGCCCGGAAACATGGATGATGCAACCGATCGACGAGGCTCGGACAGGAACTCGCAGGAGGCTATCCACCGTTGGGCTTGGACGAGCGAGTGCGATGTGTGTTGCTAGCTATTTTAACCTTTGTTTATTTTCTAACACAGTAAAGACATAGACTTAATTTTATCCATACGCAAATACAGTCATCTTTATGAATGCATGCACGTATGTCTTATTTCTATGGGCACATTCGAGAGACTGAGTTAGCATATTATCTTAAAATTGACGAAGTCGTCACTGACGCCTTCGTAGTCAACAGGAATATCTCCTTCCAGTGAGCACACGTCACCAGAAGGGCTGAAATAAATCTAAAAAATACAAGCACCGGCATCAAGTCTAGGATTTAAATCTTGATGGGTGGGATAACCGTCCTAATCATGTAGCCACAGGTTGGTCGCTATTTCAACCTTTGCTAATTGGTCTAGCCCAAGCAGCAACGTGCAACGCAGCCGTTGGGTGGCGGTGGCGGACTTGAGCTATCCGCCGGTTTATCTCTTGTTCTGTACTCACTGAAGAGAGAGACATCTGTTAAGTAACGTTCAACGTATAGCATGATCGTACCAACCCTGAACTGAACCTGGCTCCGGTCTCTTTCAAATAGTTTCTTGATTCATTTCTCGATGACTCGTTGCCAACAGTATATTTCACGTTCGGGCAGTGAAGGGGTTCTCATTGGCTACTAGTACAAGTGAAGTAGGCGCCTGATCGATCATTCAACAAACCAACGATTGATCACAGTTTAAAAATTCGCGAGACGCCAGCGAAACAACGAAAACGTGCTTGTCACTTGTTAGTGACAATCAACGAGCCTGTTGTGTTGAGGAGTCAGACTTTCTTTCTGACTGATCCATCCAGCACATGCATCTGCCCGCCTCTCCCTGTCTCCAGTCTCCGGTGTACCCGGCCGGCTGGGGTGGCACCTCCGCCAGCTAGCGCCGCATGGGTGCATGTCTCCGACCCATCAATCATCATGATAAATTTTTCTAAACACTAAAATTCTGATGTCAGATTTTTGGCACGACAAATCTGACGTTTTTCATGCCAATTTATATTGACGTGATGATGATAAATTTAGTTTGCAAGCACGGCAATTTTCTAATAAAAGAATGAACTGAGACAGATTTGTCATTCTCATCAACTAAACTTGCCATCCTCAAGACAAGTTGAACTCCACAAAAAAAGTGGATCTCGCTCCCATGCGACTCCAGCGAGTCGCACCGGGGCGTTCCGATCCGGCAGCGCAGGCATCCACCACCGGCTCTTGTTCTCCCCTCACCGCCACCGAAGGGCATCGTCGGGCAAAGCCCGGCCAACGTTGGTGGCGGTGGGGCCATATGAAGGTGCAGAGGGAGGCCGATTCCGGCTGGCTCGGAGCTAGGTCGCGAATCATGGTGCTAGGTGCAGCATGGGAAGGAAAAGCATGGAGGCTCCATTGTGGTTTCTCGCGGGGCTAGTTACGATCCCGACTGGCGCGGTGCCGGCATGCTAGGTCCTGCCGCTCTGCCAATGCGCCGACTTGGGGCAACGTGGAGCCGTGAATTCAGGGGCCGGATAGGCCGCTGATGCTCGATGCTGCAGGCTATAGGCTCTAGCCATGGCGGGCCGTCGCGAGGTTGCCGAGCGAGCGGGTGACCATCATGTGCGGGCTGGACTCCGGCTAGTTTTGGAAATATGCCCTAGAGGCAATAATAAATTGGTTATTATCATATTTCCTGTTCATGATAATCGTTTATTATCCATGCTAGAATTGTATTGATCGGAAACTCATATACATGTGTGGATACATAGGCAACAACGTGTCCCTAGTGAGCCTCTACCGGACTAGCTCGTTGATCAAAGATGGCTATGGTTTCCTAGTCATGGACATGAGTTGTCATTTGATAACGTGATCACATCATTAGGAGAATGATGTGATGGACAAGACCCAAACTATGAATGTAGCATATGATCGTGTCAAGTTTATTGTTATCGTTTTCTGCATGTCAAGTATATGTTCCTATGACCATGAGATCATGCAACTCACTGACACCGGAGGAGTACTTGTGTGTACCAAATGTCGCAACGTAACTGGGTGACTATAAAGGTGCTCTACAGGTATCTCCGAGGGTGTCTGTTGAGTTGGCATGGATCAAGACTGGAATTTGTCACTCCGTATGACGGAGAGGTATCTCAGGGCCCACTTGGTAATACAACATCACAAGAAGCTTGCAAGCAATGTGACTAATGAGTTAGCCACGGGATCTTGTATTACGAAACGAGTAAAGAGACTTGCCGGTAACGAGATTGAACTAGGTATGGAGATACCGACGATCGAATCTCGGGCAAGTAACATACCGATAGACAAAGGGAACTACATACGGGATTAGCTGAATCCTTAACATCGAGGTTCGACCGATAAGATCTTCGTAGAATATGTGAGAACCAATATGGACGTCCAGATCCCGCTATTGGTTATTGACCGTAGAGGTGTTTCGGTCATGTCTGCATAGTTCTCGAACCCGCAGGGTCTACACACTTAAGTGACGATATAACTATAGTTGAGTCATTATGGTGGTTACCCGATGCTCCCCAGAACAAACCAAATATTTTTGCATGAGTCCCTCCGTTTTAAAAGTACAAGTGTATTAGGCTTTATACTTTCAAACTTCTTAATCTTTGACCAAGATTATATGGAAAAATATTAATATCCACAATAAGAAGTTAGTATCATTAAATCCACCATCAAATATATGTTGTTTATTTGGTATTGCTAATATTTATATTTCTTGCCATAAAATTAGTCTAACAAAGAAATGTTTGACTTTTAGAAAAAAAATACACTTCACATTTTGAGACGTAGGGAGTATGAATCATACGTGTGGGTACTAATGGGATATTTTTGTATGAATACTAATATGTTATTTTTGCGCTAGTACTTATGTGAACCAATAGTTGTGGACGGGTAGGTTACTTATAGTTGTGCTTATCCTTCTACATTTCCATTTTTTTCCTGAAGACGAAATCAAGATCTTCGTTGAGTAGAGGTGTGCACGAATCTTGTGAACATCTGTTTCCAAGCGCAATACTTCATTGAGATACACCTCCTCATTGTCTCTGTTCGCAGGTCCCATTTTCCTTAGCAGCCGGTATGGCTTGACTTCTGACCTCGGGCCATCTTCATTTTCATCAGAAGGTGAGATCTCGACGCCAATAATATCAATAATATACTCTATCCTCAGCAAAATAACTCTGCTTCCAGTGTTCACACATGCGGCATATGCATGCGGTGGCAGCATGCATAGCCAGCACCATGGCATGCATGCATGCACTAATCATAGCCCTATATAAAGGACTCCATATGCCTCATCGCTAACTCATCCACCACAGCTTAGCAGCAACCACCAGTGCCTCAAAGACTCTTGATCAACAAACTCTAGCTGACCAGTGCTAGCTAAGCTTGCTGCATAGCAAGCAATGGGGTACTCTAAAAACCTAGCGGCTGGCCTGTTCGCCATGCTGTTCCTAGCTCCGGCCGTCCTGGCATCCGACCCCGATCCTCTTCAGGACTTCTGTGTTGCCGACCTCGATGGCAGGGCAGTCTCGGTGAACGGGCATCCATGCAAGCCCATGTCGGAGGCTGGTGACGACTTCCTCTTCTCGTCCAAGCTGGCCAAGGCCGGCAACACGTCCACCCCGAATGGCTCGGCCGTGACGGAGCTCGACGTGGCCGAGTGGCCCGGTACGAACACGCTGGGTGTGTCCATGAACCGTGTGGACTTCGCGCCGGGAGGCACCAACCCGCCGCACGTCCACCCGCGTGGGACCGAGATCGGCATGGTGATGAAAGGTGAGCTCCTCGTTGGAATCCTCGGCAGCCTCGACTCCGGAAACAAGCTCTACTCCAGGGTGGTGCGTGCTGGAGAGACGTTCCTCATCCCGCGCGGGCTCATGCACTTCCAGTTCAACGTTGGTAAGACGGAAGCCTACATGGTTGTCTCCTTCAACAGCCAGAACCCCGGCATCGTTTTCGTGCCGCTCACTCTCTTCGGTTCCAACCCGCCAATCCCCACGCCGGTGCTCACCAAGGCGCTAAGGATAGAGGCCGGGGTCGTCGAACTTCTCAAGTCCAAGTTCGCTGGTGGGTCTTAATCCCTGGGAGCTTGCCCTGGAATGATCAGTATATAATTTGATATATGCATACCAGTGAAATTTAATAATTGTTCAGCATAAGACACGTATTCAAGCTTCTAGCTAAGCTCGCATGCAGTTGTAATAAGATTGAATAAGTTAGCCTCGCGGTTTAGCCTTCAGAGCCAATACGAGGAATCGAAATGTACTGCTTTTTATTGTTGTGTTTGTTCTTTTCATTGAACGGAATATATAATTATCATTTTCGTATATTTGTCCGCTTATGATTTTATAAGTCAGACACGCTCTCAAGTTTGCACGGTGATCGCGTGGTGAGCAATCTTCAAATCATTCAGAAAACATGCTCTCAATGCATTGTCAGAATCTTCAAATCCTTCAGAAAACATGCTCTCAAGTTACGGGAATACATTGTCAGAATGCAAAATATACCGGTTCAATGCATTGTAGCAATCTCCAAAATGAACAAGAAAACATGAGTGGTTTTTCTATAGTGCACGGGATGGAGTTTTTCTATAGTGCACGGGATGGATCCACCGTGCGTTGTTGCTTTGAGTTCGTGGTACTTTTTTGGTGGTTGTCAAAATTTATCTTGTTTCATTCAGTTTTTTTTTTCTTGGTTCAAAGTGTATCATCAATTCGTCATATTCATTATGTACCAACTAGAAAATGCACTTGTTTCAGGTTGGATCTTCTGACAAAGGATGATACACAATGAACCATTATGATATTCCGAGGAACCATTATGATACACATTGAGTAGTCTTTTGAACAAGAGGAAAAACCTGCTTTAGCACTTTGAAATAAGATTTAAAAAATCCCACAAGGAAAGAAAGAAGACAAATTTTAACAACAACCAAAAAAGTAGCACAAATCTCAAGCAATCACTCAATCAGGCCACCATACAAAATTTCATATTTTTCAAACTTCATTCACCTTTTTTCTTAAATTGAACAACAGATAAATGCCACAAATCAGGCCACCATACAAAAAAGTAGCACAAATCTCAAGCAATCACTCAATCAGGCCACCATACAAAGTTTGTATTTTGCCAACTAGCTGTTTTCCTTTTCATACGTATCTCGAATAGTATCTCCCAAAATACTTAAGAAATTAAACATGACTAGAATTTTTCTTCCAAATAGTAGGCATTTTACAATATACTTGTAGTTCCGGTTTTAATTATATCCATTAAATACCTATAAATTAGTTTGAATGCCTAAAGATAGCAAATCAATTCAGAACAACGCCTAATTCCAATATGAACTTTGTAAATTTTGTAGGTTCATATAAAAATATTACGAGCCTTCAAGATCAATATTTTTTGTACATACTTTGTATGGTTCCTTGGCTGTTTTTTAAAAATAGAAAATTCAAAGTATTACATAATAAGATGAAAAAATGAAGGTACATTATTAGTGTAATATCAAAGTTGTAATACAAATTTTAAGTTGGGGTGCTGGAGATAGGGTGTGGTGGGCCGGTGCGCTAGGTGGATCACGGTCAGAAAGTCTGACTCGTAACAGGCCACTGACAACCATGTTTTCGTTGTTTCGCTGGCGCCATATCTTCTTGGCCAGTCGAATATTTAAACTGCGAGGAGACAGACAGGGCGCCATATAGTAGTATATCTGAACTTGATTTGCTCAATGATCTGTCAGGCAGTAGCCAATGAGAATACCTTCTCTGCGCGAACGTTCTAGTACATACTTCCTCCGTTCGGAAATACTTATCATCAAAATGAATAAAAAAATGTATTTAGATGTATTTTAGTTCTAGATACATTTCTTTGTACATTTTGGTGACAAGTATTTTCGGACGGAGGGAGTATTATTGGCAACGAGAGAACTATTGAGAGAGACGGTAGCCAGGTTCAGGGTAGGTACGCCGCGGCGAGAAGCTTCCCGTTTCTGACCATCATGCTATGCGCTAAACATTAGCATGGAGCGAGTACAGAACTACTACAGATAAACCCAACGATGGACGAAACGGCTGGCCTGGCGGGTGGATGGACCGCCGAGAAATGCAAAACATGCATAATTAACCTAGCGTGCGTAGGAGAAATATTCGCATGCTCCCTGCATCTAATTAAACTCGCTCACTTGAAGAGTTTAAAAGTTCAGTCGAGACTTGAGGGACACGGGACGTAGCTATAGCTTATTCTTTTTACATCTCCTCTCTTTTGCTGTTGAATGAAGAGAAGACCCTGGCATTTCACCATCACTGATTGAACTTCATATGATTGAAGAGTTGAGGTGTGCACGAATATTATGAACCCGCCTTTTCCAAGAGCAATACTCCATTGAGATACACCTGTCCTCCTTGTCTCTGTTCGTTGGTCTCATTTCCTTAGCAGCCGGCAGTGGCCTTCACTAGTAGAAAACAGGGATTTGGTTCGAGTCTGGCCAGCCCATTAGTCCCGGTTCTTTATGAATCGGGACCCATGGGGAGCATTAGTCCCGGTTCATGAGTCCAGGGGCCCGGCCGGGGCCTCGTGGGCATTGGTCCCGGTTCGTTTGGATTCATTTGTCTCGGTTCTAGGCACGAACCGGGACCAATGGTTCTCACTCCTGGCCCACAGTCATTAGTCACGGTTCGTGGCTTGAACTGGGACAGAGTGCCGGGCTTCAGTCCCGGTTTCTACCATGAACTGGGACAAATGAGTTGACTATATATACTCCATCGCCACAGCAGAGCACTCCATAGTGCTTTGTTTTTTCTGGCCGGCGAGGAGAGGGCATTTGGGTGCTCTAGCTCACCTTCTGTGCATATGAGGTGTTCGATGAAATGTCCAAGCCACACTAGTTAATCTTTCTCCTCTCGAAACTCGACTTCCGAGCTCCATTTTTCTCGAGATTTGTCTAGGTTTAGCGGTATGTCACATCCCGTCACCGTCTTCACCGTCGTCGATCGCCCGCGCCGATCTCGTCGCCGGCACCACCGTGGTGAGCCTCTTGTTCTTATCTTCTTTCTGAAAGAAAAGATTCTTACTTCAGATAGATACTTGTCTAATTTTCTTACTTTTATTATTCCTTGTTATTATATAGTGCGATAGTTTTGGTATCCGCCCCCGTCGGTCCTCGTCCTGTCTATGATTCAGATGTGGTATATATTATCTTTTGATAACTATTTGGTTCATTTATTGTTTATGGCAATTATGCCGAACAATGTGACATAGATTTTATTTATCTAGGAGGTGGTTGAACCGGAAACTCCAACCGACCCTATTGTCGAGAGGCTAAATTTAGTTGAAGAAGAAAACAATTACTTGAAGGAAAAAATAAGAAAAATTGAGGAGGAGAAGATGATATTGGAGTTGCATGTTGCGGATGTCGTCGATGATCACAAGATCAAGATGGATGCAATGCGGTTGAAAATTAGAAAAATTAGAAAATATGCCATTCATACTGAGGCTTGATATCATTATGCAGTTGGATCAGTTGTTACCTTGGTTGCGATTATGATTGCATTTGTTGTTGCATTAAAATGTTTTACATAATTTTAATGTATGGTTTAATTAGATGCTCTGGGGAGCTATATGTTGTTCAATGAGAACTATGTATGTATTTTGGTTTTAATGTGATGATGAACTTCTATTAATTTGATCACTTATCTATTCATGAGAGGGTTGAAAATTGATGATGTGGCTTTGAATGGTGTATTTTGAACACAGAAAAACTATTGAGTTCAAATAAGTTTAAAAAAATGAAACCCCTTTGTAACAGACGAATTTCCGTATGAAACCCTGATACTTTGAAAAAGATTGTCCGTTTTGTACACGAAGTGCATCCAGTTTTTGACGTAACCCTCTCTACTTTCTTGCACATTCTATGTGGGTGAAATGATGATACCATGCCAACTTTCAACCTTTTCAGAGTTCATTTTAAATGCTTTTCAATTTCATGGTCTTATAGCTCAAAATAATCAGTAAATGCATGAAAAATAACAAATGAAGTCAGAAAGGATTGAAAATTGATGATGTGGCTTTGAATGGTGCATTTTGAACACAGAAAAACTATGGAGTTCAAAGAAGTTTAAAAAAAATGAAATCCCTTTGTAACAGACGAGTTTCCGTGTGAAACCCTAATACTTCGAAAGAGATTGTCCGTTTTGTACACGAAGTGCATCCAGTTTTTGCCGTAACCCTCTCTTCTTTCTTGCACATGCTATGTGGGTGAAATGATGATACCATGCCAACTTTCAACCTTTTTAGAGTTCATTTCAAATGCTTTTCAATTTCATGGTCTTATAGCTCAAAATAATCAGTAAATGCATGAAAAATAACAAATGAAGTCAGAAAGGGTTGCAAATTGATGATGTGGCTTTGAATGGTGCATTTCGAACACAGAAAAACTATGGAGTTCAAATAAGTTTTAAAAAATGAAATCCCTTTGTAACAGACGAGTTTTCGTATGAAACCCTAATACTTCGAAAGAGATTGTCCGTTTTGTACACGAAGTGCATCCAGTTTTTGCCGTAACCCTCTCTTCTTTCTTGCACATGCTATGTGGGTGAAATGATGGTATCATGCCAACTTTTAACCTTTTCAGAGTTCATTTCAAATGCTTTTCAATTTCATGGTCTTATAGCTCAAAATAATCAGTAAATGCATGAAAAATAACAAATGAAGTCAGAAAGGGTTGAAAATTAATGATGTGGCTTTGAATGGTGCATTTTGAACACAGAAAAACTATGGAGTTCAAATAATTTCAAAAAAATGAAATCCCTTTGTGACAGACGAGTTTCCGTATGAAACCCTGATAACAAAAACGAAATCTCTTTGTAACAGACGAGTTTCCGTATGAAATCCCTTTGTTTCAGAGTTCATAATTAACTTTTTTGTTACAAACTTTAATAGCAAAAAGAATTATCATAAAATAAAATAAATAAGTAATTTGAAACAAAATAATATAAACTTTAATAAAATATATAAGCAGAACAAAATAAAATAAAATAAAATAAACTTTAATAACATAAATATAATTTATGAAACTAAAACTTTAGTAGCAAAAGGAATTTTCATAAAGAACTTTTTTTAGAAACTTTAGTAGCAAAAGGAATTATCATAAAATAAAATAAATAAGTAATTATAAACAAAATAAAATAAAATAAATAAGCATTTTGTTGTAAGTAGACAAAATAAAATAAATAAAGAAAACAACGAAAATAAAAAAAACTAGGAAAAAATAAAAAAATTGCCACCTACTGGGCCAACACGGCCTGAATACGACTAGAAACCCAGCTAGTTGGGCCAGGAATCAGGCCTGCAGAAGGCCTAGCAGGCCCACAGGCAAAGCAGTTTCAGATTAGGCCCATAGGCCTGCAGTTCGTAGGAGCTCGAAAGAGAGGATACAGCGGAGCTTATAAACAGGTCACCGGCGCTCCCAACTAGCGAGGTGGGACTAAACTTCCACCATCACCCCGCTGTGCAAGGCCACTGGTCCCGGTTGGTGGCAACAACAGGGACTAAAGGGTGGTTTTGGTACCGGTTGGTGGCACCAACCGGTACCAATGCCTCCCCTTTAGTCCCAGTTGATGCCACCAACCGGGACCAAGCGATCCCATGGTATGGTAAGCATTGTCAACACACGAAGGGTAGAATATGTATTGAGAGGGATCAAGCGATCCCATGGTATGGTAAGCATTGTCAATTACGCTTTGTCTACTAACCCATGATATTCGTGAGAGATTTTTGTGGGGTTAGGTTGTGGTGTGCAAGTTCAAATGAAGCATCACGAAGAGATCAAATGCTTGAAGCTTGCCGTCCATTGTGGTGACAATGGACTTGTGAAGATGTGTGGAAGAGTGGCTCACCCATAGTGGAGTATGGGGGAGCAATCAACTAGTCTTCATCGAGCCAACGCAATCAAGAAAGGTGGTCCAACTTGAGGGAGTCAAGATCGTCATCATCTAGCTCAAGTGGACCATGTGCAAGGCAAAGGTTTGCCCTTGATAGGTTTTTCTTTTTACCGGTCTCACGATGGTAGTTGGGAGACCGGGTTATAGGTTCGATTGCCGTACTATCAAGGGGGGCTCTCGATGAGTAACTTGATCGTATCATTCCTAGAGAGCTCAAACCATCGCATCCTTGCATCATATTTCTTGGTTCTTGTTTGGTTCTCTTTGTGAGTTTTGGAGCTTTTGGTCATCTTGATGACAAGCTCGAGTTCATCGAAAACGGAGTTCACATGCATCTTCTATGATGTTTTCGATGTTGGAGGTTCTGTCGGTTCTTCTCTGTTGGAGGTTTCTCTCCTCTTTTTGTTAGGCATACCTCCCCTGCCTCTTCTTACTATAACCTCGTTGTTTTGATTCTACTCGTTGTCTTGTATCCAACAAGCTTGAGTTTGCTCAATTCGGAGCTCATTTACAGAAGTTATGGCAGTTCTGGTTTTCCTTGGAGGGTACTTGTTTTCGTGGAAGTGGCATAAGGTTGGCGCCAGCGGTAGTACCACTGGACCGGAGCGGTAGTACCGTGTATCGCCACAAGCGGTAGTACCGCTGTCCCACAGTGGTAGTACCGCCCATGGCCATAAGCGGTAGTACGGCTCCGGTTCCGCGCTGGTACCGCCTCGACTCGAGACGTGTTTTTCTCGTGTCAGGTTCAGCGGCAGTTGTAGCAGCAGTAAGGGCGGTAGTACCGCTCGTGTGCGGTAGTACCATGGCTACGACCGCCCCTAGTACGGCTGGGCCAAGCGGCAGTACCGCTGCTTCCAACGGTGGTACCGCTGGCTCCAGCGGTAGTGCCGCTCATTCGGCTCTGCCTCGCCCTCTGTTTTGCTCCGGTCTCTGTGTTTTACCGCCCGGGCGGTAGTACCGCTCTCCTGAGCGGTAGTACCGCTCGTGCGCGGTCTAAGCACATAACGGTTGGATTCGGGAGCTCCTATAAAAGGGGATCTTCTTCCCCATTCAACCTTATCCTTTGAGCTCGTGTTCTTCCCCCATTGTTGACCTTCTCCGAGCTTGCTAACTCTCAATCCCTCCATGGATTCTTGCTAGTTTTTGAGGGAAAGGAGAGAGGAGATCTAGATCCACATTTCCACCAATCACTTTCTCCTCTATGTCCTCTACCTCACATGCATATTCTATGATCTAGATCCACATTTCCACCAATCACTTTCTCTTCTTACTATAACCTCTTCTTACTATAACCCCTTGGATCTAGATCTTGGTGTTCTCCTTCTTGTTCTTCCTCTTATTTTCCTCTCTAGCATTAGTTGCTTCGGTGGGATTTGAGAGAGAAGGACTTGGGCACTCCGTGTGCCCTTGCCATTGCATTTGGTGCATCGGTTTGAGTTCTCCATGTGATACATGGAAGTTACAAGTTGAGAAGCTTATTACTCTTGGGTGCTTGGTACCCTTGAGCTTGTTACTCTTGGGTGTTTGAACACCCTAGAGCTTCTTCCTCTTGGGTGCCTAGCGCCCTAGACGGTTGGTGTTGTTCGAAGCTCAATCATTATGGTGTAAAGCTCCGCGCAAGCGTCGGGGTCTCCAATTAGATTGTGGAGATCGCCCCGAGCAATTTGACGGGTACCAGTGACCGCCCCCAAGGGTTGCCAAAGTGTACGGGTTCGGTGACCGCTCCCAAGGGTCACCATTTGTACGGGTTCGGTGACCGCCCTCAAGGGTCCCTTAGTGGAATCACGACATCTTGCATTGTGCGAGGGCGTGAGGAGATTACGGTGGCCCTAGTGTCTTCTTGGGGAGCATTGTGCCTCCACACCGCTCCAAACAGAGATTAGCATCCGCAAGGGTGTGAACTTCGGGATACATCGTCGTCTCCGCGTGCCTCCATTATCTCTTACCCGAGCCCTTTACTTATGCACTTTACTTTGTGATAGCCATATTGTTCTTTGTCATATATCTTGCTATCACATAGTTGCTTATCTTGCTTAGCATAAGTTGTTGGTGCACATAGGTGAGCCTAGTTGTTTTAGGTTTTGTGCTTGACAAATTAACCGCTAGGTTTATTCCGCATTTGTTCAAGCCTAAACCATAATTATTTTAAAGCGCCTATTCACCCCCCCCCCCTCTAGGCAACATCCTCGATCTTTCACTTGTTGCATAGCAAGAAATGGGGTACTCTAAAACCCTGGCAGTTAGCCTGGTCGCCATGCTGTTCCTAGCTCCCGTCGTCCTGGCATCGACCCTGATCCTCTCCACGACTTCTGCATCACCGACCTCGATGGCAAGGCGGTCTCGGTGAAAGGGCATCTGTGCAAGCCCATGCCAGAGGCCGGCGACGACTTCCTCTTCTCGTACAAGTAGGCCTAGGCCGGCAACACGTCCACCCGAACTACTCGGCCGTGACAGAGCTTGATGTGGCCTAGTGGCCCGGTACCAACACGTTGGGCGTGTCCATGAACCGCGTGGACTTCGCGCCGGGGGGCACCAACCCACCGCACATCCGCCCCCGTGCCATCGAGATTGGCATCATGATGAAAAGTGAGCTCCTCGTTGGAATTCTCGGCAGCCTCGACTCTGGGAACAAGGTCTACTCAAGGGTGCTGCGCGCTGGAGAGACCTTCCTCATCCCGCGCGGCCTCATGCACTTCCAGTTGAACATTGGTAAGACCGAGGCCTCCATGGTCGTCTCCTTCAACAGCTAGAACCCAGGCATCGTGTTCGTGCTGCTCACACTCTTCAGTTCCAACCCGCCAATCCCCACGCCGGTGCTCACCAGGGCGCTATGGGTGGAGTTCTGAAGTCCAAATTTGCTGGTGGGTTTTATTTCCTGGGAGCCTTCCATGCATGCTAGGGAAATTTAATAATTCTCAGCAGAAGACATGTATTCAAGCTTCTGGTTAAGCTCAGTCGTAATAAGATTGAATAAGTTAGCCTCATGGTTCAGCCTTTACAACCTATGTGAGGAATTATGAAATATATTGCAATAAGGTTGAATATGTAAATTATAGCATTTTTGGTATATTTGCTCCATTACCCATTTGTATTTCATTCTTTATCACCTTTTTTATGGTGAATTGGATGTTCTAAATTCAATCAGCCGTGTTAGAGATACAAAGATGATAAGCGCAAACCCAATATCTCGCCTACAGCGAGAGTATTTTTTATCTCGCATGAACCTTTTTCAAGTGTTGTACTGCCTCCATCCCATAATGTAGGATGTTTTACATTATGGGACGGAGGGAGTACATTACTAGGCCAGTCTGTTCTTAACGCTCGCTCCTTCGCTGGTAGTTGTGTACAATGTGTTCTTCTCTGTTTTTTTCATTCCATTTGTTCATTAGTTTTCTTGTTTCTCCACGGGTTTATTCAGATTTTTTGTTTTGCCATTGTTTTTTCACCCTCTTTCTTCGTCTGGTTCCTGGTTTTTTCTCTTTTCTTTATTTTTTTCTTCAGTTTCTTTTTGTTTCTTTCCCGATTTTCCCTAGTTTTTCTTATTTTCTTCATTATTGAGGAAATTGTTAACTGGTAGCAGGTTGGTTGGCTGGCGAGTAGGGGATTAATAGACTAATTAGCCAATTAATAAATTAATCGGTTGATTTCTCAGTTTATCAGCAACTCAGTGACCCTATGAGTAGGGATTAATCGGCAAATTAACTAGTTAATCGGATGAATTCTCAATTAGGGGTTTTCTATGATTCCTTTTGTTCATTTGCACTGTTTTTCTCATGTTTTCTTTTATATTCGTTGGTTTTATTTTATTTCTTAGCTGGTCTTCATTTATTTTTCTTTGATATGCTTTGGTTCTGTTTTTGTTTCTTGGTTTCCATTATGTCTCTTTCTCGATTTCAAACATTTTCTATTTTTCTTCAAAAATATTTTTTTCCAGTGCTCAATGTACATTTTCAGCATACACGTGAAAGATTTTTTTTTGATACACATCGTACATTTGTCAAATACATTATGTGATTTTTTTTCTTAAATACATGTTATTAACACTTTTTGGAATACATGGGCAACATTTTTTTTCAAATACAAGCTGAATATTTTTATGGTAATAAACATTTTTTCAAATATATGATTTTGGCGTTTACTTATTTTATACACATTCGTACATTTTTAGTATACATCAGGAACATTTAAATACACATTGAACATTTTTTAAATATGTTAACAACATTATTTCATACCCATTGTATATTATTTGTACACTTTTTTTACGTGAAAAACATTTTTATACGAATTTATTATTTTCAAGTTCTTCATTAACATTTGTATACGTGCAAATTGTTTTTTCTATACACGTTTTAATTTTTTCAAATGCTTGATTGCACTTTCAAAATATTTTATTAGCATTTTTTCACATACTTGATATTTTTAGATAAATGTTCTCCATACAAATTATATTTTTTACATTGTTTGTATATATGATAAATATTTTTTCTATGCGCATTTTACATTTTTCAAATGCTTGCTTAACATTTTTTAAACATTTTATTAAATTATTTTTTTATTATATACACATTTATATTATTGGAAATGTAAAAAATTTAAACTAACAAATAAAAGAACATAAACAAAAATATGACGAAAAAGAAGAGTTGTGGTCTGTGGCCTCGCTTTGGGAACGCCCAGTCCAGCGTTCAGTTGAGGCGAAGTTGCCTACGTCCACGTTGACAATATCGGGGAGCAATTAATCAAAGAGCGCTCCTTCCGGTAGGCTAAGAGCGCTCTAGGCGCTCCCTTTGAATTTTATTTTTCTGCACACGCTTTTTGCTTTTAGATAACTTTTTCGGTTTTTTGGCTTTTCGGTTTCCCCCGGCTTTTCTTAAGTTTTGGACAAAAAGAATTGACACGAAGAAACGTGTTTTCATTTTTTTTTCTTTTTGTGAGAGGCACGGAGAATTACTTCTCGCGGAGGCACGGATTTGAGGCACGGCCGTGCCTCTCGCAAAAGGGAAAAGACTTGTTTTTTCTTTTTTTTCCTACAATGAAGACACGGATTTACTTCTCCTAGAGGCACGGATTTCCTTTCACGAAAGGCACGGTCGTGCCTCTCGAAAAAGGGAAAAGGTATTTTTTTCTACCACGGGAGGAACGGATTTTCTTCTCATAGAGACAAGGTTTTGCTTTTGCGAGAGGCATGGTATAACCGTGCCTCTCGGAAAGGAAAAAAATGCATTATTATTTTCTGATTCCGCGAGCGGCACAGTCGTGCCTCTCGCAAAAGGGGAAAACACGTTTTCCTGTTTTTTCTACAATGAGAGGTATGGATTTGCTTCCGCGTGGGGCATGGTCGTGCCTCTCGAAAAGGGAAAACGTGCTCCCAGTTTGGGGTTTTCTGTCCTTTTTTCTGAAAAAAATTTGTCGAAACCTATCAACACGGGAACTAGTTTTGAAAATCATGACACGAGAAATCGAACAGTGAAAACGGTTCGAGATTTGGACACATGGTTTGAGAGATAAAAAATTTAAATCATGTGTCTAAATCTACGAAAAAAGGACTCTCAGGTTGCGATAAGTGGCGTGCATGCAGTGCGACACTGGTCGCAACCTGGGAAGGTGAGACTGACATTTGCAAAAAGTACTCTGTAACTAGTGATTTTGACAATATCGTGTTAGTTCTTTTAGATGTAACTCTATTTATACCCATAACAATTAACTACAGGTGCATTGATTTGGACATAAAATCCAAAAAAGTACAAAATAACTCCTATGATTAAGAACTACAATGAAATCTCTTAAAAACACCTTTTTCGTGGTATCAATCTTTATTCAAAGAAATACTCCAAAAACATCGGTAAAGAGGCTGGAATTAGACTAGAGCAATAATGTTGTCACTCTTTCGCCTGCACGAACATTATCAATAATGGTTTTGAAAGTGCCTTGAGTTGTCCATCTGAAAAGATGGGAAGCCTTGATCAATGAACTTATCTGGCCTGGGGATGATCCTCTAGAAGTGCAGGACGTCGAATCACTATATTTTCACCATGGTGTCGATGATGATTTCACCTCCACAAAAAATCAGACCAACAAAAAAGACTGATACAACATGAGAAAGCAGAAGATTACGTGAGCATCTATGCTCACATCTTGTCCACCCGAGTAAGTGAACCTTCTTGTATCCTTTTGCATTTTGTTGTTCGTTCTGCAAATGACCTTGAGTTGTTTTTCAAAGCTTGCCATAGCAGCTCAAACCTCCGATCGGGAAATGGGAGTTCTAACCGGTCCTAACCCCAATTCAAAACAAATTGATTGGACCGAGGTTCGTTAAACTCCCCAGATCCGAAATCGGATCTGCGAGGACAAAAAACTCTGTAACGTCATGACAATATCTTGTTAGTGAGTGAGAGTACTCCTCCCGTCTTGTTGAAGGATTCCCTTCCACCTATATGGCCCATTTTCGCTGTTTTTTTCCTTGGCTGGATGTCAATTGGGTTCGGTATGTTTTCTCGCTAGGTTGGCTTCGCCTTGGTTTCAATTTCTTTCTTTCTTCAATTCTTCCGTTTTTCTTTATGCATTTTCTAGATTTCTGTTTTTCTTGTTTTTCAACATTTTTCTTCACTTTTTCATGGTTCTTGCCATTTTTTTCTGTTTCTTCAAGTTCTTTTATTTTTCTTATTTTTGTCAGTTTTCTTGATTTTCATTGCCTTTTTCTTTCATTTCTTTTTTTTGTTTCTTTCTCGGCTATCTTTGTTTTTTTGCTTGTTTCTTCTTTTTATTTGGTTTTCAGCACACATTCAACATTTTTTGTATACATTAGAGAAAAATTTATATACACATTTAATATTTTGAAATACATGATTAATAGATTTTTGGTGTATATCTAATACATGTTTAGCATTTTTGGGTACATGGTCAATATTTTTTACAGATTTCAAATTATTTCAACTGTTTGATTGACAATTTTTTAAAAATACATCGTCAACATTTTTTTCCCATACACATTTAACATTTTTAAATGCTTTATTAACATTTTTTAGTACGTGGTCAACATTTTTTTTCCATACACCTTTCACATTTTTTTAGATGCTTGATTAATATTTTTAAATACATGGTCAACATTTTTCTATACACATTTAACCTTTTTCAAATGCTTGATTAACATTTATAAAATACTTGTTTAACAAAAACATTCAAATGCTTGATTAATATTTTTAAAATACATGATCAATATTTTCCATACACATTGTGTTTTTTTGTATACATGAGAAACATTTTATCAATACAATTTTTAAAAAATGGTTGGTTAACCTTTTTTCCAAATGGTTTTATGTAAAGTGTTTTCCATAATAACTTTATCTAGAATATTTGGAATTTTTTGTATACATGAAATCAAGGGCGAGGATATGGTAGATGATGGTGGCCGTGAGGGTGGAGTTGATAAGAATCAGTTGGTCGCTTCTCTTGAGCGTGGAAGCCTTCCATGTCGGGATATGTCCAGCCACTTGAATAGTACTATCAGATTCTTAAAAAAAAGTCAATAATACTACCTCCGTCCCATAATATAAGATGTTATTACAAACAATATACTCGAAGCAATATTTATCTGTATACCTGTCTAGCCTTGACTTATTGTACGCAGCATGGGCTGATTAATTTCATCACATCTTTGCTAATTTGTTTCTGTTATCAATCATGTCGTCAGATTTGCAAGATATTCCTATCCATTCCGAATCAAGATAACCTCATATCCATATTTGTATTGGAGTAACATCCACTCCACGTTGGTATTCGATATCATACATATTTACATTTGTATTCGTTATAGAAAATATGAAAACAGAATGGAAAGTGCACTATCTAATCCGCATCCCGTGGCATTCTTTCCAAGTGTTGATGGTTTTATCCAATAAAATCTATGAAAATGTTATCTAGCGAACATCCTTTCTACAGTTGCACGAATCTCGGTGCAAGGCCACTGCCAGCCTGCCATGTAGATTTTCTGGAGTTGTTCGCTGTAATCCTCTCTCTGGCGAACACTACCTTGTTAAACTCTCCAAAAAAAAAACCAAAGACGTGGGTTGGGCCGGACTCGATATCACGCCCACCCACATCGGTTGTAGGTGGGGGTACCACTTAGACTGTAGAGCGGTTTGTGCGCACTTGCGACAAACCTGCTATACGTATATGAAGCTATTTTGTTTGAAATTTGTTTTTTCATTTGAAAGTTTGACTAGAAAATAATCATAAAATCCCGAATTTTCTTCTTCACTATAAGATAAAATGTTCCTATTTGTTTTATTTTGCCATGTGTTTTTTACAAATCCCAAAAATTGCCATGCTTTAGAGAACATGTTTTTAAAAAACTTGCCATGTTTATGTAGGTAACATGGTATTTTTTAAATTAATAACATGGCATTTTTATTATTTAGAGGATGGCAATCTTAATATGAAGAGGATGTTGGTTTATCATTGAGAGGATTTTTCTTCAATGGTATGCTATTTTTATTGAGAGGATGACAGTTTTATCATGGAGAGAATGGCATTTTTATTATTACTGGCATGTCATTTTTTGTAATTAGACCTAGTAGTTTCAGTGTATGTAGCATGATAGTTTTACTTAGGTAGCGTGGCGTTTTTATTATTGTTGGCATGAAATTTTTATTATGAAGATGCCATTTTTATTAATAAGAGGTTGTCAGTTTTATTATTAAGAGCATGCCAATTAAATAATAAGGATTGCATTTTAATCAATAAGAGGAGACAATTTTATTACTAAGAGCATGACATTTTAATAATTAAGAGGATGGCAATTTTATTTTCAGTGGCACGGCATTTTTTATGAACTTTTGCACAGCAGACCAAAATAAAGTTAAGTTTTATAGCATGGTATTTTTGTTTTTTGGTCCATAGCAAAAACAGATATTCACTGTTTATACATCATGACAAATTCTTTTTTTTAGATCATGGCATTTTAATAAAAAATAATATTCATGGTATTTTTTGAAATGAAACAGTTAAATGATATCTATGGGCCAATCGGGGTCGCCGTGGACCCCCACCACAGCGAACAATCGGGAAAGGATGAAACGTTCGCTTGATCATCCTTCATCGTTCGATGGCATCCTCCTCCTATTGGGGTCCAAAATCTAAGCGCTCGAACTTCGTACTAAAGCAACGACACTTTGAGACGGAGGGAGTGTTATCAGTACAACTTTGTTTCCGGCAGAAGAGGGTTCGTCTCCAGGACAAGAGTCGGAAAAAACCCTGCAATCTGACGACTATATGGCCATCTTGCTAATACAAATTGACTATATGGCCGCCAGTCGCGAGGCCGACCCCATCACCTCCGCCGGTGATCTCAGAAGATAACACCGGGGATGATGAGATCCGGGTCATGGCGGATCAGTGGGTGGTTCGTTTCTCGGATCCGAACTGCGGATGGATCGAGGGACGGCTACAGCACTCTCCGTCATCGCGCTGGACGTCTCTTCGTGATATGGATAACGACATCCTTGCCGGCGATTACCTGACGGCGGACGTTCAGATCGAGGTAGGGATGCGTTTTCTTTTACTTGACTTCGATGTCCATGTGTTGTCAGTTTTGCAGGAGGTTCACACAGAGAAGATCGAAATGATCGATTTGACGGCGACGCCTGAGACGATGCGGGAGGCGTCCGCGGCCATTGCACAGGTAATCCACCTTCCGAGCGACCGGGGCGACCGGGGCGACGCAACCACCCGGCCGACGAGCGCCGGGAACATGCACTCGGGGGTGGTGGATCGGGTCGGCGGCCGGTTTTGGGTGCTGGCCGGAGCCGACGAGGATGATGCGGACGGTGCCGGTGACGAGCCGGACGCTTCTCCACCAACGCCGACCCCATCCGACCTAGTCTGCGAATTCTTCCATGCGGGCTATGATGAGGACGAGGTGGCCTCGACGGTGGATAGAGTGCTGCCAGTTGAAGATCCGGCAAGGGTGGGGCTTCATGCGGGAGAGAAGAAGGAGATGGTCCGGCGAGTGGTTCACCGTCGAACGGCGGCGACGGCGGTCCGACCATGGAAGGGTCCCCTTCCAAAGGTTAGTCTACCGAACCTGACTCTTTTCGATATGATTCATCCGGACTCTTGGATTCAAGTTAAACGGAAGAAGAGGCTTGTTCGTTCTGGCGGTGTGCCGGCGGCGGCCATGGTGAGATCGCCGGCGAGTCGGTTGATCTCGATCTCGAAACAGCGGGCGACGCGTTTGAACGCTCTCCTGGGCTGTGCGCTTGAGGGCCTTCCCGACGGGCCGGTTCTGAGTGAGCCGGGCTCTGTTTTGGGCGGGCCTGAGGTAACCGGGAATGAGGCCCAGGTTAACTTGGATAGTGTTAGAGGGCAGATCGCTACACCCCCATGCACGATCGACGGGTCGACAGAGGTTCCTCGTTCGAGGCGGCCTAGGGTTCTGCTGCCCAGGCTGCGCTCCTGCTTCTCTGATCGTGGGGCGGGGCGCGCTCGTCGGGTGCCCGCGCTTCGTTGTATGGCGGGCGGAGGCCCTCCTCCGGCCAAGGCCGGCGCTCAGGCCGGCGTCCCGGGCAGCGTGGGGCGCGGAGGCTTGCCTCAGCCTGCGGGAGGCGGCCGGGGCGGAGAGGCGGCCTCTATGGCCGCGGGTCGGGGCCGCTCGGGTCTGCGCGCGGCCGCTCCTCCGGCCTCAAACCAGGTGGCCCAGGGGCCAACTGGCGCCCGACAAACGCTGCACGGCGGCCTGCCCAGGCCAGGAGCGATCGGCCGCGGAACTTTGCCGGCGGGTAGACCCCCGCCTCCTGTCGCCGGTCGGGGCGGACTTAGGCCACCGGCGCCTTTCCCTACGGCGACTGCGGGCCAGGGTCATCGGCCACCTGCTCCAGCGCCGGCTGGACAGCCGCGTCCTCAGGCGATGCAGGCCGGGGCCCGACCGCCGCTGTTCGTGCCTCGGCAGTCGCACAATCTGACGGCACCGGCTTTGGAGCATGCGCAGCTGCAGTTGGCTCCGGTGAGGGGGGGTGACTCGTCGGTGCCCCGTGCTCAATGGGGTGATGATGGTATCAATGCGTATGGTGACGGACAGCACGGGGGATCCTCGTCCACAGGTGGTGGGCGGGGGCATGCTTGGCAAGGTGACGGCTCGACCGAGAGACCTTTCCTGGGGCCTACGGGAGGTTTCGTCGAAGGGCCGGCCGGACCAGCTCATAGGAACCGTGGTGGCTTTCGTGGTAACCGTGGTGGACGGGGCGGCCGAGGTGGTCGCTATCGCCCAAGGCAGCAGCATGTTGTCGTTGATCAGACACCGATTGGTGTAAATACCGATGATACTGAGTTGACTTGTCAGGCTATGGAGGTCGTTACAGCGCTGGCGGAGGCGGTTCCTACTAATAATGGCGAGGTTGAGGTAATGTCAGTGGAGGGATCTGAAAAAGCTGAGCTGGACAGGGCGGCAAAATATGCGCGAAAAAAAGAAAGAATGTTATGCTATCGCTGTGGCAACAAAGGCCACTTCATTGCTGAGTGTGTGGCGGTCTTATGCGATACGTGTGGTAAGCCGGACCATGAGTCAGGGGCTTGTCCACTTTTGAGGGAGCAGCTACCAAAGTTGATGATGTATGGTGTGTTCTGTTCAGAGCTCACGTTTTTCGAGTCTCCGATGGAGCAGGAGGTCTCGGATGAGGTGTGCGGTGGGACGTCTGGGATAGTAAAAGTGACTAGAGGTGAAGTCTCTGAGGCCCAAATTGTGCAGCGGCTCCGGGAGCTGGCACCGGGGGACTTCCTATGGGAGTTAGTCAGTCTTGAGCCAAACTCGTTCAGGGTGGAGTTTCCATCGGTGGAGGATCTACAGAGGTTATTGAGTTTCGGGATGTGTAAGGTGCCAGGTACGGAGGGCATTCTGGAGTTCCACGAGTGGAAATTGAGTGAGCCTCAGGGTACGCCACTTACCCAGGCCTGGTTGCGGTTTTCGGGGGTACCACACAGGCCCTTGCAGGATGCCAGGGTTGTTGCTAGTATGGCTGTTTTGGTGGGAAAGCCCGAGCGAGTAGATATGGCTTTCACCAGAGCTCAGGGAGTGGCTCGCATCCTAGTCAGTATCCTGGACATTGAGTATGTTCCGGACGTGGTGAAGTGGGCTTATCGCGGTCAGGTGTATAACCTTCAAATTGAGTTTGAGGATGACAGTCTGTTTGCCGACACACCTGCTTCAGTGGACGTTGATATGCACGAGGGGGATGATGACAGGGGGCGCAAGGAGCTTCCGGTAGATGATCCTGGTCCAGAGGCCAAGGGACCGGGGTCTCGGGTCAAGACCACCGGCGGGGATACGGCGCCTCCTTCTTCGGTGCCGACGACCACTCTGAGGTTTGGTACCTTTGAGCCAGCTTCGGCACCCCCGAGACTATGGAGTGAGCGGGTGGAGTCTTCTGAGGTTTTCGAGCATTCCTTACCTGCGTTGGACCTTGAGGGTCCGAGAGTGGAGGTTTCTGGACTGGAGGAAGGCCCGGAGATAGAGATCTCGCCTACCTTGGATACTGTTGGCACGTCTGAGGTGCAGGTAGTGACTACGAGCTTGGAGGGGGGTCGCAGGCAGGAGGCTTCGATCCCTCATCACCTGATGGCTGCGATCAGGGTTCCTGAGAGGGACGAGTCCTTGTCGGTTGGGCGGCTGACTGCTGCTTCTTCTGCTGGGCGGGTGGGTGCTTGTCTGGGGCAGGTGGCCCCGGCAACGCCTACTGCGCTGGCGCTGGCCGGCTCTGAGGGAGGATGTCTGGGGCAGGAGGCCCCACACTCTTCCCCTTCGGCTTCGACGGAGGCGGCTTCGACTGCCGTGATTGGAGGGGGTCCGGGGAGGGTGCTCCCGGGCCATCCCTCATTCTCGGCTGGCGGGATGACGACTCCAACAGCACTGAGGGTCGGGGCGGAAGGAGAGCTTGGACAGGTGGTCCCGGTACCTTCTACCCCTGGCCCCCTGACAGCCGGAGGTGGGAGCCGTCCGGCACTTCCTCTCGTGACTGGTGCCTCTCGGGAGGAGGTTGTGGCGTTTGGCGGAATCCCTGATCCGGTCTCCGAGGGGCGGCGGATGAGTTCCCGTCTCCTGGATCATCCGGAGGTTGACGACATGCAGCAGAGGTGCGCTACGAGGGCGGCCAAGCTTCGTGGTATCGAGGCCACTTCCGGTATGTCGGTCAATTTATCCAATTCCATTATGCATTTTTCTACGGATGAGATTATTCATAATGCGACTCAAGTAGGGATTTTGCTAGGGAATAATAATGCTGAAATTTCCAACTCGGTTAATGATCTTTTGGATCTGGAGGCGGATCGCGCATTAGAAACCATTCGAAACCTAGCGGCTGTGCGTCCTATGACTGACGCTGAGATTGGTGCGTTGGGAGTGAGAGTGCTAGACACCTTGTGTGCGGACCTTGCACCATCCTGTAATGAGCCAGACGAGGAGGACACCAACGTAGAGGTTGAGGTCCTTCAACCACCACTGCCCGGTTATGAGGACCGGATGGTGGACAATGACAAATCTAAACGTAAGTGGAAGCGAAAGGTGTATCCAGCATCCGCGGTACGTAGAAGCGCTAGGATTCGTACGGCAAAAAAATTCCATGATGAATTATGAAAGGAATCTTTTGGAATAGCAGAGGTCTTAAGGACTTGGCTAAAAGAAGGTTTCTTGCTGAGGCATCTTTGGAGCACAGATTAGATTTCATTGCTCTCTCCGAAACTGGAAGAGACAATTTTTCATCGCAGTTTCTTTCTTCTCTTGCGGGTGGTGTTGATTTCGACTGGCATTGCCTACCGCCACGAGGACGATCGGGAGGCATCTTGTTGGGAGTGAGATGTGATTCCCTTGAGGTCAGGAGTGTGGTAATGGGTGACTTTGCGGTTAAGTTTCGGGTTAGGTCAAAGGTTGATGGGTTCGACTGGGCTTTGGTGGCGGTGTATGGAGCTGCACAGCCCGAATTTAAACCGGAGTTTCTGGCGGATCTTGTTCGAATTTGTGGGTCCGAACAGCTTCCAATGTTGGTCGGGGGTGATTTCAATATCATTCGGAGGAAAGAGGAGAAGAATAACGATAACTTTGACGGGAGATGGTCCTTTATGTTCAATACTATTATTGAGAGTTTGGACCTGAGGGAGATTGAACTTTCTGGTAGAAAGTTTACTTGGGCTAATGCGTTGCCAAACCCGACTTATGAAAAGCTAGACCGAGTTCTCGCCAGCGTGGAGTGGGAACAGAAGTTCCCTCTGGTGACGGTACAAGCTTTAACGCGGGGAATTTCAGATCACACACCACTGTTTGTCGCCTCCGGGGATTCCAACTATGTGGGAAACAAAAACACCTTCTCTTTCGAGATGGCCTGGTTCGAACGAGAAGGGTTCTTAGACCTCGTTGCCAGGGAATGGGCTAAGGGGGTCGGGGGTATGACGGCGGTCGAGCGTTGGCAGAATAAAATAAGACATCTAAGAAGCTTTTTACGGGGGTGGGCTAAGCACCTAAGTGGGGTGTATAAGATTGAGAAGGATAGACTCCTTTCTCTTATACAGGCCCTCGACACTAAAGCCGAATCTATGATTCTGCTGCTTGCTGAGATCCAGGTTAAACATGAGGCTGAAAAGAGGCTGAAAGAACTTCTCCGTGAGGAAGAGTTGAAGTGGGCGTTGCGAGCCAAGGTCCACAAAGTGGTTCAAGGGGACGCTAATACTCAATTCTTTCACCTCATTGCTAATGGCAAGCACCGTAAGAAACGTATCTTCCAACTTGAGCAGGATGAGGGTACTATTGTTGGGCAAGATAATCTAAAAACTTACATCACCGAGTATTATAGGCAGTTATTTGGACCACCAGAGGTTAATTGTGTAACTTTGGATGAGTCTCGAACTGAGGATGTTCCTCAACTGTCGGCTGTCGAAAATGATATCTTGCTAGCCCCATTTACGGAGAAGGAAGTGTTCGATGCGATTGCACAGATGGAAAACAACAAGGCTCCCGGTCCGGATGGGTTTCCGGCGGAGTTTTATAAAAGGTGTTGGCAGATTATTAAGGGGGATCTGTTACCTATGTTTCACGATCTTTTCTCTGGACAGCTTCAACTATTTCAGTTGAATTTTGGAACTATCACATTGCTTCCTAAGAAAACGGAGGCTGTGTGAATTGAGCAATTCAGGCCAATTTGCCTTCTTAACGTTAGTTTCAAAATCTTCACCAAGGTCGGGACAAATAGGCTCTCACAGATTGCGCTTTCTGTGGTACAGCAATCCCAAACTGCTTTCATGCCGGACAGAAACATCCTCGAAGGGGTAGTTGTCCTTCATGAAACGCTCCATGAAATTCACTCTAAAAAATTAGATGGGGTAATTTTTAAGGTGGATTTTGAGAAGGCGTATGACAAGGTCAAGTGGCCGTTCCTTCAACAGGCATTGCGTATGAAAGGTTTTGATGAGGCTTGGCGCCATCAGGTTGAATCTTTTACGCAAAAAGGGAGTGTGGGTATTAAAGTCAATGACGATATCGGCCATTACTTCCAGACTCATAAGGGCCTCACGCAAGGCGACCCAATGTCCCCCGTTCTGTTTAACATCGTGGTGGATATGTTAGCAATATTGATCGGAAGGGCTAAAGACCATGGTCAAGTGGGTGGTTTAGTACCTCATCTGGTGGATGGAGGTGTATCCATTCTTCAATACGCTGATGATACAATTATCTTCATGGAGCATGACTTGGCCAAGGCGAGAAATATGAAGTTGTTGTTATGCCTCTTTGAACAATTATCGGGGTTAAAGATTAATTTTCATAAGAGCGAATTGTTCTGCTTTGGTAGGGCTAAAGACGAACAGGACTCTTATAGGCAACTGTTTGGGTGCGAGTTGGGAAGTCTGCCCTTTTCCTACCTTGGCATTCCGATTCATCATCGTAGGCTAACAAACAGAGAGTGGAAGTGTATCGAGGATCGATTTGAAAAGAAACTGAGCTGCTGGAAGGGTAAGCTCATGTCATATGGAGGCCGATTAGTTTTGATAAACTCGGTACTCACGAGTATGCCTATGTTCCTCTTATCGTTCTTTGAAGTTCCAGTGGGAGTGAGGAAAAGACTGGACTTCTATCGATCACGATTCTTTTGGCAGGGTGATGAGCTTAAAAGAAAATACCGGCTTGCTAAGTGGGATATCATCTGTCGACCCAAAGACCAAGGCGGGCTTGGCATTGAGAATCTTGAGGTTAAGAACAGATGCCTTCTTAGTAAGTGGTTGTGGAAGCTCGCTAGCGGTTCGGAAGCTATGTGGGCGCAAATCATTCGCAGCAAGTATCTCCAGACTAGGACTTTGTCCCAGGTAACAGTTAGGCCGATGGATTCGCCTTTCTGGAAAGGGCTCATGAAAGTCAAGCAATTAATGTTCAATAGGACAAAAGTTGTCATTGGCAATGGGGCCACTACACGTTTCTGGGAGGACGCTTGGCTGGGCGACTCACCTCTGGCCATTCAGTATCCGTCTTTATATCGTATTGCTCAACGACGTGAGGTACTCGTGGCAACGGTATTTCAATATATCCCCCTTAATATTCAGTTTAGACGGTCATTAGCGGGTAATCGTTGGGAGGTTTGGCTCCAGTTAGTTAGGAGACTAATGGAGGTTCAACTTTCTGACCAACCGAATAAATTACGCTGGAAGTTGACTACGTCTGGGGTATTTACAGTCAGGTCTATGTATACTGATGTTATTAATACAAGCTCCATTCCAACGTCCAAGAGTGTCTGGGATGTCAAAGTACCTTTGAAAATAAAAGTGTTTATGTGGTTTGTTCATAAACAAGTTATTCTAACAAAGGACAACTTAATAAAGCGTAATTGGACAGGACCTACTAGGTGTAGTTTCTGTGATCGAGATGAGACAATTAAACATCTCTTTTTTGATTGCCCGCTGGCCAAGGTTCTCTGGCGGACGGTCCACATTGCTTTTAATATAACTCCACCGAATACTGTTAATGCTTTATTTGGGAATTGGCTATATGGGTTTGACTCTACAATAGGAAGACATATTCGGGTTGGAGTCTGCGCTTTAATATGGACCATCTGGCTGTGCAGAAATGATTTGGTTTTTAACAGATCATCACGAATTCATTTTTTGCAGGTTATCTTCCGAGCTACGGCGCTGATCCGTTCATGGTCATTACTCACTCCGATGGAGGCCAGGGAGCATTTGGCTACTGGATCTACCCGGTGGGAGATGGTTGCTCGGGATATCTTCAACCGGTTTGGATGGCGGTCATGTAATAGGATAGGCAATTAGTTTCCCTATCTATATAGCCAGCCGGTTGTGGCTCCTTTATTGGCTAGTTAGTGTTTCTAGCCTTCTGCGCTCTGTGTGGGCTGCTTTTTATTGTTTTCAGTTAGAGACTTTGGAATTTTGTACTCACTTTTTGTTGCTTCTTTAATAAGATGGCTGTATGCATCACTCCTGATGCAGAGGCCGGGGAGTCCCCCTTTTCCAAAAAAAAAAGATCACAAGTGAATGAAACCGAAACGTGCTGATTTACACATATTTCCCACGTTTTTCATAAGCAGAATGGCATAAATCCGATCCATGCACATGGATAAACTCTTGTCAATACATGGCCTTGTGCCCTTGTCTTTTCTACTAAAAAAGAAGGGAGTTATTGGAATTAATGGTGCCAGGACAGAGCAATAAACCTCCTTCATTTTTCGCCATATGCATGTTAACCTTCGAATGTTATATAATCGGGTGATCTGATCCGCAGTAACATTGTCAATTTAGCATTAGCAAGCAAGCAACCAAGAAGCAACCAAGAAGCAACCATGTCCATGGCCAATGTCCTGCTCATGCCCTACCCGTGCCAAAGCCACATAAACCCCATGCTACAGTTTGCCAAGAGGCTGGCGTCCAAGGGCGTGCCCGCCGCCCTCGTCGTCACCCGCTTCATCGCCAGAACTGTCCGATTCGACGCCGGCAAGGTGCGCGTCGAGTCCATCTCCGATGGCCACGACGAGGGCGGCCTCCCGTCGGCGGCAAGCGTCGACGAGTATGTGGAGAGGCTGGAGTCCAGTGGGTCGGCGTCCCTGGCCACGCTCATCGAGGAAGGCCACTTCACGCACGTGGTGTACGACTCGTTCATGCACTGGGTGGCGCGCACGGCGCGGGGGCTGGGTCGGCCGGTCGTACCCTTCTCCACCCAGTCCTGCGCGGCGAGCGCTGTGTACTACTACATCAACTCCGGGCTGCTGGACGTGCCGCCGCCGGAAGACAACGCGGGGGTCAGGAGCGAGCCGTTCGCCGGGTTGCCGGGGCTGGAGAGGTGGGAGTTCCCGTCCTTCGTGTTCCACGACGCGCCGTACCCGGCGCTCACCGCCCCCGCGCTCGCCCAGTTCGCTGATCAGGACGTGGGGGACTGGGTTCTCGTCAACTCGTTCGATGAGTTGGAGTTGGAGGTAGTAAGATCTAACTTATTAGGATTCAAATGATGATGTTTTTATCCAAAACAAAAGATGTTCATTAGTTGCATATTGAAGATCAAGAAACATGATCCGTGAAATTTGAACTTTCGATTTGTGAGGTTTCCTTTCTAGCCCCATACTAAGTCGAGCCACCCTGAAAAAGTTTCCGGAAAGAGTGAAACCTTCAGTAAGAAAGAAACTGCACGTGGGAAAATTTCGAATGAAAATTTAGAAAGTTCTACAGGTTCCATCTTTCTATTTATTCTGGATTTTCCTTTTGTTGAGTTTTCTTTACCTTTTTTTTAGAAACTTTTGAGTTTTTTTTTCTTTTTGAGATGGATCTTAGACATATTTGATGGGCTTAAAATGAGTCACATGAGTTGGGCTTAAAGTGGGTTGGTGTTTCTGTTCTCAGGTTCTGGATGGGCTGAAGCGCCACTTCAAGGCCCGAGCCATCGGGCCGTGCGTTCCTCTGCCGGCCGTCGATGATTCCGGCGACGTCGACCGCTTCACCTACGGCGCCAATCTGCTCGACCCGGAGGACACCTGCATCAAGTGGCTGGACGCCAAGCCTCCCCGCTCCGTCGCCTACGTCTCCTTCGGCAGCAACGCGTCAATCGGCGCCGCCCAGATGGAGGAGCTGTCCCGCGGCCTCCTCGCCGCGGGCAAGCCATTCCTGTGGGTCGTCAGGACCAGCGAGGAGGCGCAGCTCCCGCGCCACATCCTAGACGAAGCGACGGCGTCGGGCGACGCGCTCGTCGTGCGCTGGAGCCCGCAGCTGGACGTCCTGGCGCACCGCGCCGTGGGCTGCTTCGTCACGCACTGCGGCTGGAACTCCACACTGGAGGCGCTCGGCTTCGGTGTGCCGATGGTGGCGCTGCCGCTGTGGACCGACCAGCCGATCAACGCCCGCCTCATCGAGGAGGCGTGGGGCGCCGGCGTGCGCGCGCGCCGCGACGCGTCCGCGGGGGTTTTCCCGCGCGGCGAGATCGCGCAGTGCGTGCGCGCCGTGATGGAAGACGAGGACGGTAGGGCGGCTTCCGCCCGCGCGGCGGCACGGCGTCTGAGAGACGCGGCGCAGGGGGTGCTCGCCCCCGGCGGCGCCTCCGACAAGAAACTGGGGGATTTCTTGGAGTTCGCGTGCGCCGTCATGGACGATGGCGCCACCGGGTCCGAACCTTCCCCGCGCGAGGCAGCACGTCGGTGGAGCGAGGCTGCACGCGCCGCGGTCGCTCCCGGCGGCAGCTCCGACAAGAACCTGGACGAGTTCGTGGACTATCTGCGGGCTAGCGCCGGGGAGAAGTGAAGGAAGTCTCACTCTATCTGGCATGCATGGTCTCGTCTCGTCGATCTGCATTACTTCGTCGTGGCGTGGTTTCGCTGGAGCTTTTATATTTTTTGACTGAGCAAACTGCATTTGATGGACCATAAGAGCTAGATTGATAAACGACGTGTCTCACCTTGATCTAGCATAATGATGTTTTCCACAACCAGTTAATTATGGTACAAGAATAGACATAGTTATGTATGAAGGCAAAATAAACAATTAGTCATTTTTATATAGCTTACAGAAACGAACCCATAGGATGTTGTGTCAATATTTTGAGTCTCAAACACGGAAACCTTTTTCTAACCCGACGCGCGAGGGATTAAATAAAATCGTAACACAATCTCTACGGATCCCCTAATAAAACCTTTATGTAAGCGACGGTTTATTTTGTTCTTTATTTACATATCTGTTTTAATTTTTATGAATATTTTTAAAAAAATCATGGTCAATTTTTAAATAACCGAATATGTTTTGAATACAAGATCATTTTTAAAAAATCATGTACATTTTTATTTCACAGACATTGTTTATTTCACGAACATTTTTTTGAAATCATGTAATGTATTTATAATACACGAACAGTTTTTTTGAAATCATGAACATTTTATTATTTCTCGATAAATTTTCAAAACTCACAATTGTTTTGTGAATATTTTCAACATTTTCATTGTCATTTTTTAAAATTACTGAATATGTTTTGAATACACAAGCATTTTTCAAAAATCATGAAGATTTTTTGTTTCACGATTTGTTTTTTGAAATCATGTAATTTCTTTATAATATGTGAACACTTTTTCTAAATCATGAACATTTTAGGATTTCTCGATAAAAAAATTCAAAACTCGCAACTTTTAAAATTTTGATTTTTTGGAAATCCGGAATTAATTAAAAAAGGAAAACAAAAAATGGAAATGATAAAGGAAAAACAAAAAATAATAAAAAATAGGGGCGTCAAGACCGGGCCATTGGCCGGCCCATTACTGTGCGGGGAGTATGAGGAAGGGGGGGGGGGTACCAGGGATCAAACCCCGCTCTTCTGTGTAAAAGACCAGCGCCTTAGCCACTGTGATGCTTCTGTGCTCGCTTCATATAAGTATATTAGCGTCTCTGAACCGAACCTGGCGTGTTTTTCAAAAATGATCGTTATCTTAACTTATAGGTGGCATAGTGGTAATATTTTGTAACTTTGGGGGCAATTTTAATGATGTACGACCAGAAGCAATAGCCCTTTTATTATTAGGGAGAGATGTTGGACCAAAAAATCTGGAAGTTTTATCCCACATTCTAGGTAGAAAGCTTTATTGTGCTGCAAAGTTTGAAGTACAAGACGTGTTTTATATGTGAGAAACAAAAAAGAGAAATTTACATGTAGTAAGTTAGTTGTTAAGGCATGTCTCTCTCTATGTAGTTTTGGTGATTGATGACAACGCTTTTGTGGACAAATTGTGTGCATTGAGTATTTCAAAGATTCATCCTTTGGCACGAGATGATTTCTTCCTTTCGGAGTTTTTAAGCGAAGAGGGTGTAGCTCTTTCGGTTCAGTTTTGGTGGACTTGTTTTGTAGGAGTCACCGTACTATCAAGAGGATCTGCATTGGTAATGCTAGGGTGGAATCAACACGTACACATCCTCTTTGCACCCACAGAGCCTTCCCGCTTCGATGGAGGATCCCTCCTTGCTTCCTAAGACTTTTGGTCCCAGCGGTAGTACCGCGGACCCCAGCAGTAGTACCGCTCAAGAGCCACAGGCGGCAGTACCGCTACGCAGCGGTAGTACCGCCTGAGGGCTCTCAGCCGTAGTACCGCTGATGTTCGGTTCTCCTACCGCCTCGACTCGAGGGTGTCGCCCCTCGTGTCGGGTTTTGCAGCACTGGCAGCGGCAGTAGAGGCGGTAGTACCGCTCGCAAGCGGTAGTACCGCCCCTACCACCGCGGCTAGTACCGCCCTGGGTCCAGTTCCTGCTCTGCCTCTGGCCTTCCCGGTCTGCACGGCAGTACCGCAAGGGGGAGCGGTAGTATCGCTGATCTCAGCGGTAGTACCACTCTTTGCGGGGCTGAATGGGGGGTAACGGTTGGATTGTTTCCCCCCTTATAAAAGGAGGTCTTCTTCTCCAAGTTGACCTACCTCTTCCTCCCCAAGCTCCATTGATGCTCTAAGCTCCATTCTAGCCCGATCTCTCTCCCCAGCCAATCAAACTTGTTGATTCTCTAGGGATTGGTTGAGAAGGCCTCGATCTACACTTTCACCAAGAGAAATTTGATTCCCCCCACTAATCCCTTGCAGATCTTGTTACTCTTGGGTGTTTGAGCACCCTAGGTTGAGGTCACCGCGGAGCCATAGTCCATTGTGATGAAGCTTCGTGGTTTCGTTGGGAGCCTCCAATTAAGTTGTGGACATTGCCCCAACCTTGTTTGTAAAGGTTCGATCGCCGCCTGGGCACCAATAGTGGAATCACGACATCTCGCATTGTGTGAGGGCGTGAGGAGAATACAGTGGCCCTAGTGGATTCTTGGGGTGCATTGTGCCTCCACACCGCTCCAATGGAGATGTACTTTCCTTTAAAGGGAAGGAACTTCGGTAACACATCCTCGTCTCCATCGGCTCCACTTCGGGTTATCTCTCTCATTTACTTGTGCAAGCTATATTGTGGTATATCCTTTGCTTGCTTGTATGCTTATTGTTGTTGCATCATATAGGTTGCTCACCTAGTTGCATATCTAGACAACCTACTGATGCAAAGTTTAATTTGGTAAAGAAAAGCTAAAAATTGTTAGTTGCCTATTCACCCCCCTCTAGTCAACTATATCGATCCTTTCAATTAGTATCAGAGCCTCGTCTCTTTAATAAGGACTTTATCGTCCAAAGAGTATGGTTGACACCATAGACGGTGAGGAGGAGCACCCCGGTGTGAATCCGTCTTCGTCTACGGCCGATGGGGGATCCCCGGTCTCACGTGAGGAATTCAATGTGGCTTTGGACACATTGAAAACCTCCATGACGACCGAGGTCAAAGGCATGTTCAAAGAGTTTCTTAATGGCCTTGAATTATCCACCGCACCTTTGGAAGTGGCCGCTCCCACTAACAAGGTGGCGGATGCTAACTCCGACAAGGGGGAAGCTTCTTGTGATAAAATTCCTTTATCTAGTGGTAGAAATGGTAGCGGCATCTTTGCCCAAGTGGAACCTCCACTTACTTATGGAGGACCGGTTACCTCCACTCATTTGAATCATGTTGGTCCTCCTCCTAAGATTGTGAAAAATGGGGATTCTGACTCTTGGGTCTATCGCTTTAAACGTCATTTAAACCATGTTAATACTAATCTTTGGAGAAGTATTGATCAAGGTTTCTATCCGCATGATCCAAGCAACTTCACCCCGAGAGAAGCCGCGGACCATCAATTCAACGAGAATGCTCTCTTCATTATCCAAGATGCAATTCCATCCGAAGATATTGCACATCTACGACCCTTCTCCATGGCCAAGGAAGCATGGCACCATGTTGTTTCCATTTACAAGGGAAGTGCAAGTATTCAACGCTCCAAGTATGAAGTGGTGCAAGATGAAGCCGATGAGTTTGCAATGAATGAAGATGAAGAACCTTGTGAGCTTTACCGAAGATTAACCACTCTTGCGGTCTCTCTCCGAGATCATGGGAGCAAGGATACGGATGATAATTGGATCAAGCGCAAATTCCTTAAGGCCATGATGCCTTACCACAAGGCCATGTCCTCCGTCATCCGTCAAAGGCTGGACTTCCACACCTTGTCCTCAAGTGAAGTGTTGGATGAGTTTGTGGTGATGGGGATCTTGGACAAGACCGCCAACAATGTGGTGTTGCGTTCTCAAAGAGCAAAGAAGCCCAACCTTGCCTTGAATGCCAAGGCTAGTGTGGAAGAAGAGGATGAAGAGGAAGATGAGGAGAGCAACCCCGAAGATACGAAATATGATTACCATGAGCACATGGCTCTTGCTTCAAGGCAATTTTGGAGCAAGAAGAACTCAAGGTCCAATTTCAACAAGAACAACTCAAGTGGCTTCAAGGGCAAGCAACGTGTGAGAACATGTTACAATTGTGTCAATGTGAGCCACTTTGTTGCGGAGTGCCCTTATGAGAAGCGGGAAGACAATTGTGGCAAGCTCATCCGAAAAGACATAGCCAATTCCTTCCCCAACAAGAACAACTTCACCAAGAAGACTCCGACCAAAGGGTTGGTGGCACAAGAAGAATACAATGAGGATGATGATGATGATGAAGATGGTGAAACCATGGCCATGGCCTCTGTTGCCATTGTCACAACTCCACGGGTGTCTCTCTTTGATTCACCCAACGAGAACATCACCGTCAAGTGCCTCATGGCCAAAGCCACCAACAAGGTGTTTGCTTCTGGTGGGGGATCATGGTTGCTCGATAGTGGAGCCACAAATCATATGACCGGAAGAAAGGACTTGGTGGTGGACGTGCACAAAATCCCATCTATACCCACCAATGTCGAGTGGGGTGATGCCTCATCTTCCAAGGTATTGGGTCTTGGCAAGGTTGTCATTTCTCATGATCATGATCGAGAAAGTCATGCTTGTTGAGTCCCTTGCATACAATTTACTTTCCGTTCGTCAACTTGCACTCATGGGCTTTGACACATTCTTTGATATTGATATCATGGCCCTCTTGTGGAGCAAGACTCTTAAAGTAGCCTTCGTTGGGCATGTCGAGAACGGTCTTTATGTGATTAACCTTTCGGAGCGACCCACTAAGACCGCGATATGCCTAATGGCTAAAGTTGATGTGGGGTGGCTTTGGGATCGCCGCTTAGCCCATGTCAATATGAGATCTTCGCAAAGTATTATCAAGGGGGACCATGTTCGTGGACTAACCAACATTAGCTTTGCCAAAGATCGTGCTTGCAGTGCTTGTATCGAAGGAAAGTTACATGAAAAGGCTCACGCACCCACGACTATCATCTGCTCGAAGAGACCCTTGGAGCTCCTTCACATGGATCTCTTTGGGCCTCCATCCTTTGATAGTCTTGGGGGCAGAAAGTATTGCTTGGTGATTGTCAATGATTACTCAAGGTACACTTGGGTGTATTTCTTCAAGAGGAAGAGTGAAACTCAACAAACTGTCATCGATTTTGCAAATGAAGCTCAATGTCAACACGATGCAAAGATCTTGAAAATAAGAAGTGATCGGCACCGAATTCAAGAACTACACCTTGGATGAGTTCCTTAGTGATGAGGGGATCAAGCATCTATATTCAGCACCATACACCCCTCAACAAAATGGTGTAGCGGAGAGGAAGAACGCACGTTGATGGACGCGACAAGGACCATGATGGCGGAGTTCAAGTCTCCTTACAACTTTTTTGGCCGAAGCCATCAACACCACATGTCATGCATCCAATCGGCTCTATCTCCGCAAAGGCTTGAACAAGACTCCATATGAAATACTCACCGGTAACAAGCCCAACATCAAGTACTTCTGGGTGTTCGGTTGTAAGTGTTTCATTCTCAAGAAAGGTGTTCATTTGTCTAAATTTGAGGCTAGAGCTCATGAGGGCATATTTGTTGGTTATGCTACCAAATCTCATGCTTACCGTGTCCTCAACAAGTCCACGGGACTCATTGAGGAGACATGTAATGTGGAGTTTGACGAGAATAACGGCTCCCAAGTGGAGCAAAGTGGTACTTGTGATGTAGGTGATGAAATTCCTTACCAAGCCATAAGAATAATGGGTGTTGGTCATATCCTACCCATTGAGGAACCCCTTGTGGCCGAAGGAGAAGGACAATGCTTCATTCAAGTGGAGCCATCACCAACCCAAGACCCACACGCTTCCGAAGAACAAAGGGAAGGACCTCAACCGAATGAACAAGATCAAGGGCAAGATCAACCTCAATATGGTGGTGAGCCACCAAGTGATGACCAAGATCGAGGGCTGCCTTCCGAGCAAGCTCAAGATCAAGAGCAAGCTCAAGATCAAGAACAAGCTCAAGACCGCGCTCAAGATGATCAAGTTTCCACTCCTAGTCTCACTCCTAAGGAGGAATTGGAGCGTCGTGCTGCTAAGATTGCTTCCAAGATCACAACCAAAGATCATCTCATGAAGAATGTGCTTGGAAGCCTAAGAAAGGGGGTAAGCACTCGTAGACAATTAGCAAACTATTGTGAACATCACGTGTTTGTTTCTTGTGTCGAACCCCAAAAGGTCTATGAGGTGCTCGAGGATCCGTATTGGCTCAATGCCATGCATGAAGAACTCAACAACTTCGAGCACAGACATGTGTGGAGATTGGTGCCAAGGCTAACGGGGAATCATAATGTCATTGGAACCAAGTGGCTATTCAAGAACAAGCAAGATGCTCACGGGATTATTGTTCGCAACAAGGCTCGTTTGGTAGCACAAGGCTATTCCCAAGTCGAGGGTATCGACTATGGTGAAACCTTTGCTCCCGTTGCTTGCCTTGAATCTATTCGTTTGTTGATTGCTTATGCTTCTCATCATAACTTCAAGCTACAACAAATGGACGTGAAGAGTGCTTTTCTTAATGGTCCTATTAATGAGTTGGTGTATGTCAAACAACCCCCGGGGTTTGAGGATCCCTATTTCCCCGTTCATGTGTACCAACTCGACAAGGCACTCTATGGCCTTAAACAAGCCCCACGTGCGTGGTATGAGCATCTTACCGAGTTGTTGCAAGATCGTGAGTTTGAAATTGGGAAAATTGACCCCACTCTTTTTACTAAGAAGGTCAAAGGGGAGTTGTTTGTATGCCAACTATATGTTGATGATATTATCTTTGGTTCCCCTAACAAAGCTTTCAATGAGGAATTTGCCGCTCTCATGACCTCAAAGTTCAAGATGTCCATGATGGGAGAGTTGAAGTTCTTTCTCGGGTTCGAAATCAAGCAAGGAAGAGAAGGCTCCTTCATCAACCAAGCCAAATACACTCAAGACATGCTCAAGAGATTCAAGCTAAGTGATGTCAAGCCGTCCTCCACTCCAATGCCCGTCAAATGCCAACTTGACATAGATCCCAATGGTAAAGCAGTGGATCCAAAGGTATATCGCTCCATGATTGGCTCCTTGCTTTACCTTTGTGCATCTAGACCGGATATCATGTTGAGTGTGGGGATTTGTGCATGGTTTCAAGCCGCACCTAAGGAAAGCCAAGCGAATCTTTAGATATTTGGCTCATACCCCAAACTTTGGCTTGTGGTACCCCAATAGGAGCCAACTTCAACCTTTTGGGCTATTCAGACTCAGATTGGGCGGGAGATAGAGTGGATAGGAAGTCCACCTTTGGAGGGTGCCAATTTCTTGGTTGCTCATTGGTGAGTTGGTCTTCTAAGAAGCAAAGTTGTGTGTCTCTCTTGTCCACCGAAGCGGAGTATGTGGCTCCCGGTAGTTGTTGTGCTCAACTTCTATGGATGAGGCAAACTTTGAAGGATTACGGTGTCATCTGTGACGAAGTGCCTCTTTGGTGTGATAATGAAAGTTCCATCAAGATCTCTCTCAACCTGGTGCAACACTTCAAGATGAAGCATATTGAGATTCGGTATCACTTCATCTAGGATCACATTAGGCAAGGGTAGATCAAGCTCAAGTATGTCAGCACTCATGATAACCTTGCAGATATTTTCACGAAGCCCTTGGATGAAGCAAGATTTAGCGAGTTAAGGCATGATCTAAATATCATTGATTCGAGCAATGTAGCTTGAAATCTTGCACACCCCACCATACTCAACTTGATATCTTGTTTAGATGTAGGTATGGACATATGGGGAGTGTTGTTCTCTCTCCCTCCCCCATTATGCATAAATTGATCAAGTCTTTCACATTAGCCATTTTTATGGTACTTGTGCTTCAAATATGAGTTTTGGTCATGGGCCCAAGGTTAAAATCTTCGCGGTGCCATACCTCCTGACTCAAACATAGGTGGCCTCGGCCACCGCCCTCTCTTGGTGAGGAGTGTATTTCTCGTCTTCTCTTTGGTGTTTTTCTTCATGTTTGTTTGCTCTCCTTTCTCGTCGGTTCTTTCTCCTTTTTGAGCTAAGCCCTTTTGTGTGTCTAGCCTTGAGTTTGTGGTTGAGCGGTACTACCGTTGGTCGTGCGCGGTACTACCACTGATGGTCATCAAGCGGTACTACCGCCCACCCCAGTGGTACTACCGCTGCGGGGCGGGCCTTGGGGGTTATGTCGGGGCAGGGGGAGTTTTATTCTCCCCCATACCCATTCGCACAACCCACTCGTCCTCTTCGTCTCGCCAGCACCGACTCGCCGTGGGAGGGCTCCGGCGGGCCGCCGTCTCCGAGCTGTCCCTTTCCATTCCCTTCGGTGGAATCGATCCCCACCTTGTCCTCTTGCCATGGATGTCGGTATTGCCCCCGTTCCCGTTCTCTCTGTGCCAAGGTTTCAAATCTAGTCTTTAGGGGCAATAGGCGTCGCTTTTCTCGATTTTTGGCTAAATCAAGGCTTGACTAGGATGGAGAAGGCGTCTAGACTGTTTGGATTGGTATTTGGTAGGAGTATTTTTTAACTTGGCATCTCGGTAGTGCCGGATCTGTCCACGGCAGTAGGGAACCACCGTTCCTGTAACACACGGATAATTATGCAACAGTAATCACGCTAATGGTGCCATGTCATCGAGAATTACTGTGGTTAAGTTCACGTTGTTACGAAGTCGGTTCCATTTTCATATTTAAAATGAGTAAAAAAAGGAAGGCAGAAGTAAATAAAATAAAGGGAGAAGGCAACCAAAAAATAGAAAAGAAGAACCTCCCCGGGCCTCGGCCCACTCCCACTGGACAACACACCTAAGGCGGCCCACTCCCCCGCTTCCCTGGCCTATTAGGCCACCCCCACTCACTGAACCCTAACCATCTCCCGATCCCCACTCCTCCCCACTCGCTACCTCACCTCGCCCTCGAGCCAACCCGCAATGCCCGTCTGTGTCGCCCCGTTCCCGATCTGGAACTCGGGCTCAGCCCCGACGCCACCGCCGCTCAGAGCCTTCCTCGCCGGAGCCACGACCTCGTCGAACCATCCCCGTCCTCCTCCTCAACAGCTGCCAACACGCCTCGATGCCCCCTGCTCACCAACGCCGGTGAGGACCCCGGCCGTCCTCCCCTCCCCCTGTCCGTCGTCGCGGTCGCCGTGCTCCGTGTGCACACTGGGCCGCCTTGAACGCGAGCCGCGTCCTACAGCCCCGCCACCTCCGGCGCATCACCACACCCTCACTCATGCGCCGCACGGCGCTCCGCCTCGCCCTGGTCCATTCTGCCGCGCTCGTCGCACGCTGTCGTCCCCGTCCCGCACCCGCCACGCGCAGCCCGCGCGCTGGCCGCGCCGTGGCCGGCCTCTGCCATGACCGGCGTCACCGCCCCTTGGTGGCCTCGGGCGCACACGGGCGCCCACGCCCGCGCCCGCTTCGCCCGCCCCGCTAAGGCCCCCATGGGCCACTGACATTAGGGGCCCACGCCCCTGTTAAAAAAACGTTTCAAAAAAATATAATATTAATAATAATAATAATTAATTAGTTTAATTAATAATTTAACTTAATTACTTCTGTTTAATTTACCTAATTAACTGGTTTAGTTAATTAATACATGTTAATTAAACTATGACTATGACAACGGGACCCACATGTAAGTTTGACCTAGTCAACAGCCTTGTTGACTACTGACATCATGCCGACATCATGATGATGTCATAACCCTGTTTTCCATTTATTTAAATCTGTTATTCCAAAATGATTTAAAAAAACTTTAGAAAATCATTAAAATAATCCATAGCTCGGATGAAAATGTTTAATACATGAAAGTTGCTCAGAACAACGAGACGAATCCGAATATGCCCTCCGTTCGTCTATCACACGTCCCTAGCATAGCAAACATTGAACTTTTCCCCTCCGGTTCATTTGTCTGACAAACGTCCGGAACTGGGAAAACTTCCCGGATGTTTTCCCCCTTCGCCAGTATCATCTAGCACTGTGTTAGAACACCTCTAGCACCGCTTATTGTCTTGTTATGCATATGTTTGTGTGTATTTACGGTTTCATCCCCCTCTTCTCTCCGGTAGACCTCGAGACCGCTGCTGATGCCACGGTGATCGACTATGTCGACAATGACCCTCATTCTCGTATGAGCAACCAGGCAAGCCCCCCCTTTGATCATCCCGATATTGCCCATTCCATTATCTCATGCTTGCATTAGATTTTGCTACTGTAATTGATTGCTCCTATTCTGATGCATAGCTTGCTTTTGTAACCTGCTATTGTACCTTACCTGCTTATCTTAAGCTGCTTAGTATAGGTTGGTAGTGATCCATCAGTGACCCCCACCTTGTCCTTGTTGCCCCTGCTTCATCACTGACGACTCGATCTACGTGATCGGCGACCAGAGCCCAACAACTCACATCACATCATGCCAATTTTTGTTGCTCGACTCTACAGAGTTACCATCGAGTGTCGAGGGTGGAACCTCATACATCACTCCTGATGAGATCTCTGTAGCCAAGCTATTCGGTGTGGTCATTGTCGGTTCAATATCCGGTGTATCTCATAGTAAGGGTCCTAAGCTAGGCGTCTTGGAGCGATGATAACATGGACACAGGGTTTTACCCAGCTTTGGGCTCTCTTGATGAGATAATACCCTACATGTTGCTTTTGATTGTATTCATATGGGTGTAGTGCAGATGTGTCTACCACGAGATTGTAGTAATGAATATGAGATTGTCTATTGACTAGCCTGGCCTCGGTTTATATAAGACACTGGAGGCCTAGGGTTTAGGAGAGTCCTTGTCTTGGGCGCCAAGTCTTGTGGAGTCTTCCTTGTATGCGGCAGGGGTTGTCTGAACTGGCCCATGAGTATATGGCCATGGGGGTCCTCGGCCCAATCCAACTGATCGGGAGACGACATGGTTAGTACCCCCTAGTCTAGGACACCGTCAGTAGCCCCCTGAACCGGTCTTCAAGTTGGGGACGCTCCTCGATTCTTCCGGATGGTTCTTTATCTTCGGCCGTTGGTCTTGAAAACTGGTTCAACTAATCTTCCCATCTTCGATCTTGAGGATCGCCGGAGTGAATCCGAAGAGTTTACACGTCGGGTATCCGAGGAGCCCTTGAAGTCTTCGGCCATTATCAATGCCTTGTTATTTTTATGCCATGTCTCGGGTTTGATGTTGTTCCCGCGCGGCGGTGTCCTCTTGCATCCGAGCTCCAACGCCGGACTGCTTCCGAGGTATCTTTTGCAGCCGAGCACCAACGCTGGACCGCTTCCGAGCTCCAACGCCAGAATGTATCCGAGCTCCAACGCCGGAATGTATCCGAGCTCTAACGCCGGACTATGTCCGAGCTCCAACGCCGGACTGTATCCGAGGTGTCATAGATCACCTTGGTTCAAAAAGGTTGCAGGAGTTTAGCCGAGCTTAATGCCGGAAATGCCCTTTATGGAGCCACCCACTTGCATCCGAGCTATATCCGAAATGCTTTCGAGGTGGTTCAGCACCTCGGTCATGGGCTGATTGTTTGCGGCTTTTATTTCCGATGCGTGCAAATTTATTTGCTATTAATATGTATAACCAGTATCCCACAAGGTGTGTGTCAGTCTAAAACCCAAGATGCACCTAAAGGATGACATAATACCGCTGATCCCAGTAGCCCCTGAGACTCAGGTTGATTCGCAAAATTGGACTGAGGATCAACTCCCAGCTCGGCAACATACTTAGGAAAAGAAACGCGGTGTGCAAAGTCCTCGAGACTTAGGTTGGGTGCGGCCAACCAACCTGAGGATAATAATCTCCTCGAAAACTATATTGCATTTTAAATTTTCTGCATTGGATTGTCAATGCAGTAGCCCCTGAGACACTGGTCAGTTGGCAACGCCAGATCAGGGGATCAATGTGCCCTTTTAATATTTGTAAATAATAAGCCCGAAGCCCAGTAGCCCCCGAGCCTTAATGCGGGCACGGGAGGCCAAATTAATGATCGATATCCATAGTAAAATCACAAATTATATGTAATGACTCTATGTATCCAAGTACTTTACGTCATTAATGCTCGGATCCGCATTGTACAAAACTTTGTTGACCGACCATCAGCTTCAACCTCCTCGGCCAGCAGCCGAGGGGTGTTTGTCCTACTTTATAAAGCCTTTATGAGGGCAAAGATTTATGGCAAACAAGGCAATTCGGCCATACGGTTTTATAATCAAAGGTACGTAGAGAGACATGTTATATTTATTGTTTAACATAAGAAACATCGTCCAAAGAAAATAGTCCCGCTATCGGTTCCTTTCTTTGGTTTGTCATGCTAAGCATGATCATGAAACCTCAGCTCCGATCAACGTGGGAGGAAAATACTGAGGATTTAGTTCGGGGAAAGCTTCCAAACTCTGTGGTCTAAATGAACCCAAATTTTTACTTCCACTGCGACCATTTATAATCTGAAAGTGGCCCATCGTCGGCTTCTACCCCCTTGTAAATGCTACGTAGGGTGTTTCCGAAATAACAAAACAACCCTTAGCCGACGTCTCGGTGCCCGAAGGCGGTTGTGTTGGCGGAAACGAGGCAATCAGATATGCGGGCTTTATAACTTTCACTTAGTCATAGGAGCTTAAAGTTGGGAGGCCAGCAAGTAGCCCCCCCGGTTAGTGTTCGGCGACAGCCGAGGTCAAGCCGTAAACACTTCGGCCAAAGTTATGAACGACCGGTCATTTAATACAGTCATCGGACCATTGACCAGTTTACGCTTATTGTGACAGACAATTTTCGGCTTTCTCCACTGAGGTGCTTAACCATGCGAGCTGGAAGCACAATCGCATTGGTTCTCCCTTTGCACACCTAGTCGAACAAAGCGGAACGTAGAGGCAAGCATGGGAGCCGGGCATCCCAACTATTGACCAAAGACACAATTCGAAACTGATGCATATATAGCAATATCCGAGAATTTTTGCCGAATCTCTAAAGGTGTCCGGCGTTGCACTGCGAGACTTATGAGGAAAACACACAAATAGTTGAAAAGTGCCAAAAGCTTGGAAAACCAAAAAACGTCAGTAAAAACATGACGTCCGAACAAGATCAAGTGTTCGGTGCCAATCCAAAAATTGGAAAAAATTGTGCTTCTGTCGACCAAGAAGAAAACACATTTACAGCTCATATATAAATTTTAAGAGCCCCCAAGTGACTTGGGCAAAAGGATTTTACGTATAATGATTGTATGTACCGAAGTACTTATATCATATCTATGTTCACCCAAACTTTATACGCGTCTTAAGCGACTGTCGGCTTCTCCCTCTTCGGTCAAGGAACGAAAAGTGTTATGTACTCCCCTTGTCGAGAATATCGATGGTGTTTCCGATAACCGGGCAATTAGGCCATAAGGCTATAACAGACAAAGTGCGCTCAGCGAACTTATGCTATATTACCGACGAAGTGTAAGAAGCATCTTCGAAGAAAACAGTACCCCCACCGACACCTTTCTTCGGTTGCTCACTATGAGACTTGTGCAATAGATTTTTTGTACTCATGAGTTCTGTTGTGTGCCGACCATTATTGAAAACAGTAAGAGCACTAGCTTTTGGCTTCACCCAGTCTGAGGTCCGGCTCGGGTGACCCGATCGTGACAATCGCAGAGGTGCTCCCTTTACTCCCTAGCCGAACAATCGGGAACGTAGGGGTAAACACAGGAGCAAGGCAACCCAGCTTGCAAATCACTTAAGTCAACATGGTGCATATTGTGGCGTAATACACGAACAAGGGACGAAGCCGTACAAGTATAATCATTTGCAAGAGGAAAGGCTTCATAAAGGAAGCCCCCAAGTAAACGAGGTGTTTGAATTTGTGTGTCATAGACAAAGTTTGGACAAGGAAGTTCTTCACAAAAAACTTTTTGCCAAAAAAGTATAATGCTTGGTCAAACCGAACAAAATTTAAAACTGGGAGTTTTTGAGCATGAAAGTGACTTAGCTGGTTAATGTGTTCAGCATTGATGACGCGGTCCGAGCTTGGTGCGGGACAAGGTCTCAACCCCCAAGCCCGATGTGGCCGAGCGAAGAGCTCGGCACTCCGAAGAGGTGAAGCCCCCAGTCTAGCCGAGGTGATGGAGCAGGTCACCGGGTGACACTGGAATCTCCGGCCGAGTAGGTTGATGAAGCGGCGATGTGGGGTTGCCAACTCAGGGCAGCGCTCCAAGGCGACGACACAATTCGGTCGATGGAGGTGGGCGACGAGAACACCACACCGAGGGGATAGTGCGGCCCGATCTAAGTCAATTGCCTGCATAGGTAAAATAGTGCAAACCAAAAAATAATAATGAAAAAAGGTGCATAATTAATTTATGCAAAGTGAGCCATAAAAGAAATATGGCTTGTGTGTCGAACACTCGATGAGGTAAAGCTCAGAAAAATCTTCTACTTAATTAATTTAAGTGAAGTAAATATGGCCTGGGCGTCGAGGTCGGCCTGACGGAGTGGTGGCACAGAAGAGCCGACACAGGGACGCGCGTTGAGGCGGGCCATGCCTTGGCTGACGCAGGGGGGAAGTCAACATCGACTTGCCGAGGTGTTAGCGCAGCCTAGCCTAAATAGATTGCCTGCACACAAAAAATAGTGCAAGCCAAATAAAAAAAATCCCTTGCATAGTTAATTCATGCGAAGTTTATATAAACAATAAAATAAATACGGCCTCCATGCCGAAGTAAGATATACAACACGGGGTCATCGACGTGGGTCGGAGGTCATCAGCTAGAGTCAATAATCTGTGTGCAAAATTGTACAAATTACCAGTACAAAGGTTTTTGATAGTACTAATCTGCATGAACAATTTTAATAGGAGAAAAACACCTAATTGTTCGTATTGGAAGCTGCGACACCAATCATTAGTACTAGTGTATAATTTACGTGGAAAGCACCAATTGTGCTGGTGTACTGGTACCAAGCGTGCAAGTATTTGGATGATCTTTTGTCTCACGCCTGCCGCCACGGTGCAAGGACACTGTATGATTCAACAGGAACTAATGGCCCGGGAATGAGGGGTCCGTCCTGTAGGGTGACTGAGGGAGTCCTGGATTAGGGGGTGTCCGGATAGCCGAACTATCACCATTGGCCGGACTCCTAAACTATGAAGATACAAGATTGAAGACTTCGTCCCATGTCCGGATGGGACCTTCCTTGGCGTGGAAGGCAAGCTTGGCGATACGGATATGTAGATCTCCTACCATTGTAACCGACTCTATGTAACCCTAACCCTCTCCGGTGTCTATATAAATCGGAGGGTTTTAGTCCGTAGGACGAACAACAATCATACCATAGGCTAGCTTCTAGGGTTTAGCCTCTTGATCTCGTGGTAGATCTACTCTTGTACTACCCATATCATTAATATTAATCAAGCAGGAGTAGGGTTTTACCTCCACCGAGAGGGCCCGAACCTGGGTAAAAACATCGTGTCCTTTGTCTCATGTTACCATCCGCCTAGACGCACAGTTCGGGAACCCCTATCCGAGATCGGCCGGTTTTGACACCGACATTTGTGCTTTCATTGAGAGTTCCTCTGTGTCGTCACCTCTAGGCCCGATGGCTCCTTCGATCATCAACAACAACGCGGTCCAGGGTGAGACTTTTCTCCCCGACCATATCTTCGTATTCGGCGGCTTCGCACTGCGGGCCAATTCACTTGGCCATCTGGAGCAGATCGAAAGCTACGCCCCTGGCCATCAGGTCAGATTTGGGAGTTTGAACTACACGGCTGACATCCGTGGAGACTTGATCTTCGACGGATTCGAGCCACAGCCAAGCGTGTCGCACTGTCTCGATGGGTATGATCTAGCTCTGCCACCAAGCAGTACCCTGGAGGCTGCACCAGCGTCCGCTCCGACCCTTAGCTCGGAGCCGACTTCGCCGATCGAGGATGAGTGGCTGGACACTGCCTCGGGGGCTATGATCTCTATGGCGATTGAGCCGAACACCATCCCTGTCCTTTGCAAAGCCCGTGACTCTGAGGTGCCGGACTCCTCTACGGACTCCAAACCTCCCGCACCCCTGCCAATCAAATCCGATTGTGCGCCGGTTATGGAGTTCACTGCCGCGGACATCTTTCAGCACTCGCCCTTTAGCGACATCCGAACTTTACTAAAGTCTCTCTCTTTATCAGGAGAACTCTGGCCGGACTGCGGCCAGGAAGGTTGGGATGCGGACGACAAAGAAATTCAACGCCCACCCACCATCCACTTTGTAGCCACTGTCGATGATTTAACCGACATGCTCAACTTCGACTCCGAAGACATCGACGGTATGGACGACGATGCAGGAGACATCCAAGAACCAGCGCCTATAGGGCACTAGAAGGCCACCTCGTCATACGACATATACATGGTGGACACCCCGAAAGACGGGAATGGCAATGGAACAGCGGAGGATGACCCCTCCAAGAAACAGCCCAAGCACCGGCGTCAGCGGCGCCGCTCTAAATCCCGACACAGCAAAAACGGTGATTCCGGCACGGGAGATAATAACACCCCGGACAGTGCCGAAGACAACCCCCTCCAGCAGGATTCAACACAGGAGGAGGGAGAAGCCAGCCCTCATGATAGAGCGGCAGACAGAGAGGTAGAGGACGATAATTATATGCCTCCCTCCGAAGATGAAGCAAGCCTCGACGACGACGAATTTGTCGTGCCCGAGGATCCCGTCGAACAAGAGCGTTTCAAACGCAGGCTTATGGCCACGGCAAGCAGCCTCAATAAAAAGCAGCAGCAGCTTAGAGCTGACCAAGACCTGCTAGCTGACAGATGGACCGAAGTCCTTGCAGCCGAAGAGTATAAACTCGATCGCCCCTCCAAGAGCTACCCAAAACGCAGGCTGCTACCCCAATTAGAGGAGGAAGCACCCAAACCTACATCACCAGCGCATGACGCGGCCGACCGGCCACCTCGTGGCCGCGACAGAGAGGCCTCTAGGCCCTCCACTAAAGCCGCACCCCGGCGTCGCTCAAAAAGTACAAAGCCGCGGGGAAATGCGCCAGACTTGCGAGATATATTGGAGGATAAGGCAAGGCAAATAAGATCAATGTACGGATCACGTGGGCACCCCACGACACGTGATGACAACCGTCACACCGGATACAGCAATTCCGGCCGGGCTGAACACAGTAGACAAAGCTCATTTGAGCTGCGTCGTGATATAGCCCAATATAGAGGCGCCGCACACCCACTATGCTTCACAGACGAAGTAATGGATCATCAAATCCCCGAGGGTTTCAAACCCGTAAACATTGAATCATACGACGGCACAACAGATCCTGCGGTTTGGATCGAGGACTATCTCCTTCACATCCACATGGCCCGCGGTGATGATCTACACGCCATCAAATACCTCCCACTCAAGCTTAAAGGACCAGCTCGGCATTGGCTCAACAGCTTGCCAGCAGAATCAATTGGTTGTTGGGAAGACCTGGAAGCCGCATTCCTTGATAACTTCCAGGGCACATATGTGCGACCACCAGACGCTGATGACCTAAGCCACATAATTCAGCAGCCAGATGAATCGGCCAGACAATTCTGGACACGGTTCTTAACCAAGAAAAATCAAATCGTTGACTGTCCGGATGCAGAGGCCCTTGCAGCCTTCAAACATAACATCCGCGACGAGTGGCTTGCCCGGCACCTAGGACAGGAAAAGCCGAAATCCATGGCAGCCCTCACATCACTCATGACCCGCTTCTGCGCGGGAGAGGACAGCTGGCTAGCTCGCAGTAACAACCTGACCAAAAACCCTGGTAGTTCGGATACCAAGGACAGCAATGGCAGGTCGCGTCGCAACAAGCACAAGCGCCGCATTAACGGCGATAATACTGAAGATACGGCAGTCAATGCCGGATTCAGAGGCTCTAAACCCGGTCAGCGGAAAAAGCCGTTCAAAAGAAATACTCAGGGCCCGTCCAATTTGGACCGCATTCTCGATCGCTTGTGCCAAATACATGGCACCCCCGAAAAACCAGCCAATCACAACTACAGGGATTGTTGGGTATTCAAGCACGCATGCAAGTTAAGTGCCGAACACAACGACAAGGGGCTGCATAGTGATGACGAGGAGGAGCCCCGGCCGCCGAACAATAGAGGACAGAAGGGCTTTCCCCCACAAGTGCGGACAGTGAACATGATATACGCAACCCACATACCCAAAAGGGAGCGGAAGCATGCACTAAGGGACGTATACGCGAAGGAGCCAGTCGCCCCAAAGTTCAACCCGTGGTCCTCCTGCCTGATCACTTTTGATCGAAGGGACCACCCCACTAGCATTCGCCACGGCGGATTCGCCGCATTGGTTCTTGACCCAATCATTGACGGATTTCACCTCACTAGAGTCCTGATGGACGGCGGCAGCAGCCTCAACCTGCTTTACCAGGATACAGTGCGCAAAATGGGCATAGACCCCTCAAGGATTAAACCCACAAAAACGACCTTTAAAGGTGTCATACCAGGTGTAGAGGCCAATTGTACAGGCTCAATTACACTTGAAGTGGTCTTCGGATCCCCGGATAACTTCCGAAGCGAGGAATTAATCTTCGACATAGTCTCGTTCCGCAGCGGCTACCACGCACTGCTCGGACGAACCGCATTTGCAAAGTTCAATGCGGTGCCGCACTATGCATACCTCAAGCTCAAGATGCCAGGCCCTCGAGGAGTAATCACGGTCAATGGAAACACTGAACGCTCTCTCCGGACGGAGGAGCACACGGCGGCCCTCGTGGCAGAAGTACAAAGCAGCCTACTAAGGCAATTCTCGAGTCCGACTACTAAACGTCCGGACACCGTCAAGCGCGCCCGGAGTAACCTACAACAAGACCGCCTGGCACGTTCCGAGCACGCGTAGCAATGCGGCCCCAACCCCAGCCCTTGCGAAATCAGAGACCAGTACCACGAGTACATAACTACGCTCTGGAGATACCATGGGCATAGGGGAAGGGGCATGACCATGGCATGCCCAGAATGCGGCTCAACCGCACAAGGGGCTCCCAATTGTGCCATTCTTTTTTTTCTTTTCTTCTTATTCGCAGGACTCCGTTTTCTAGAAGCCCTGTCCGGCAGTAGAAACGCCGAACTCGTGATGCAACAGCCAGGGAAGCAGAAAAACTACGTCGAGTATCCAGGTGGTCTCTATTACGAGCAGTATACCTGTTTTACATACCACCCCGTAGCTTACCCCTGGAGGGGGACATGTTAAATAGTCCCATCCCTTGCTTATCGCACTATTTGTATCATTTTGCTTTCATTGCAGTATCTTTTGAATAAACAATACATAGCTTCTGCTTATTATTGCTTTCCTTTTTCTTTATAAATGTTCATCTATGACATGTTGCACCCGTACAAACTTGGTACGGCCAAATACACCAGGGGCTTAAGTACCCCAAAACATGGTGTGATAAGTCCGAACACTTTCACAAGTGCGGCACCCCGAACTTATAGCATTATATGCATCGGCTCCGAATCATGTCTTGGGTCAATAGTTGGGTTTGCCCGGCTCCCATGTTTTGGTACCTTACGTTCCGTTATATCGGCTAAGGTAGCGCTGGGAGAACCACTGCGATTGTGCCCCGGTTGAGCTGGGTTGAGCACCTCAGTGGAGAAAGCTAAAACTGACCGTCATGATAGGGCGAGAGCCGGTCGCTGTTCGAGAGGTTTTTCGGGTCCCTAAAGACTCATGCCGCTTAGAGCGAGGAGTCGGCATTGTCCGGCCAAGGCGTGGATAGCGCCCCGAACTCGGTCTTCCGAATACAGGGGCTTCGCCGAAATTTAAAATTATAGAATTCTATGGCTAAGTGAGAGTGTTCAAGCATTATAGTCCGGTTGCCTCGTTCGTTGTGTTGAACGCCTCCCTCGAAGGACCCAAGAATGGGAACAAGAGCGCTCAAGTTTATCCCGAACACCCCAGCACTCGTGGCATGGGGGCTGAAGCCAACGACTCGCCATCTCTCAAATTTGATAAACGGCCGCACAGAAGGTAATATTTTAAATTAACAAGCGTTGCTTAGCGCATATGAACAAAGTTTTCAGCGTACAGGATAACAAATGCGAGTCTACTCAAAAATTACATCTTTGGAGCATTCACCCGCTATAATGCGGGCACCCTTCAGGACGCCCTTATAGTACATCTCGGGCTTGCGATACTCCTTGCCCGGCGGTGGCGCGTCCGTCACAAGCTTCTCAGCGTCCATCTTGCCCCAGTGCACTTTAGCACGGGCAAGGGCCCGACGGGCACCTTCAATGCAGACGGAGTGCTTGATGACTTCAATCCATGGACAGGCGTCCACCAGCCGCCGCACCAGACCGAAGTAGCTCCCAGGCATGGCTTCCTTAGGCCACAGCCGAACTATGAGGCCCTTCATGGCCTGTTCGGCCACCTTGTGGAGCTCGACCAGCTGCTTCAGCTGGTCGCTCAGGGGCACCGGATGTCCGGCCTCAGCATATTGAGACCAGAACACCTTTTCCGTCGAGCTCCCCTCCTCGGCTCGTTAGAACGCGGCAGCATCAGACACACTACGGGGCAGATCGACGAACGCTCCTGGAGAGCTCCGGATTCGGGTAAGTAACAGATAATTCACTTTCACATGCTTGCTTTGCATAAAGAATGCCTTACCCGCCGCTATCTTCTTTATCGCCTCGATCTTCTAGAGGGCCTTCTGGGCTTCGGCCTTAGCGGCTTTGGCACTCTCAAGAGCCAAGGCAAGCTCGGACTCTCGAGTCTTCGAGTCACGCTCCAACCCCTCGTGTTTTTCCATGAGAGCCTGGAGCTCTTGCCGCACCTCCGCCACCTGCGCCTCCTGCTTCTCTCGCTCGGTGCGCTCCAAGGCCGCACTGTTTTCGGCCTTGGACACCGCTTCCTTCAGGGTCGCCACCTCGTTCGTGGCCCCTGCAATACCCACGTTATTCCTGTCATTTTTGCAACCAAATCCTTTTTATAAGGTACTACTTTAATAAGGTATTACTTACCTTCCTTGTCCTCGAGCTGCTTCTTGGCAAGGCCGAGCTCGTTCTCGGACCGCTCGAGGCTCTCCTTCAATGCATTGACCTCCGCAGTCAGTGCGGCAGAGGTCAGCAGCGCAGCCTGCATTCCCATATTGACATATTTATGTTAGACTCCTGCGTATATCTTTTTAGATCCTCAGCTTGGCTTTTCTTTCCGAACCCAAACTGAGCATCAGGGGCTACTGTCTATGCGGTAATATTCTTACATATCTTAAAAACTTACCTCAAAGCCTGTTAGAAGGCTGGTACAGGCTTCAGTCAGCCCACTCTTGGTGGACTGAACTTTTTGGATCACCGCACTCATAACAGTGCGGTGCTCCTCGTCGATGGAGGCGCCGTTAAGCGCCTCCAACAGATTATCCGGCACCTCCGTTTCGAGGAGGCTGCCGGCGTTGCAGTCTCGCCCTTCTTACGAAGGGGCTACCTGCAGGACTCCGGAACCACTGAAGGTTCCGGTACGAAGTCCGGCACAGGGCCGGACTTAGAGCCCTCTGGGGTTTTGCCCCCTTTGCGCCCGGAGTCCGGGAGGTCGCCTTGTGGCGCCTCCAGGACCACCTCCTCCTGGTTGGGCCCCTTTTGGGACTCCACCGGCGGTGTCTTCTACGTCGCGAGGGGAGGAGGCCATCGAAAGTGAAGTGCTATTCACATCCGATGAACCCAAGGAGCCGCTCGACGAAGCGGGAAGCTCATCCTTGGGTGGGCTACATGGTTGTATTCGGCGTTAGAAGACATTATACGACAAATGAAAAATCATGAGTTATTCTGGAATCCGGACACTTACGATCTCACCAGGGGCTTGGCCCTCGGGGGCCACTCCTCTTCGCCATCGTCGGTGTTGGCGGAGTAGTCCGGAGGAAGGGTCCTTCCCTTCTTGGACCCTCCGGCCTCCCCAGTTGGGGAGGCCTTCCTTTTCTTCTCTCCCCCCGTTGGGGGAGAAGCCTCTTTCTTTTCCTCCTCGTCATCGCGGGAGGAGTCCGCCTCGGAATCATCAGATGATGAGTCTGATAACACCTGACGCCGGGAACTCTTTCGAGTTCCCGTGGCCTTCTTCTTGGCCTTCTTCTCCGGCACCACGTGAGGTGCCGGAACCAGCAGCCCCGTTAAGCGGGCGTCCGCTAGGTCTTCTGGCAAAGGAGCCGGACAATTAACCTGCTCGGACTTCTTCAGCCAGTCCTGTCAAGGGTAAGGGAGTTTAGATCCCGCATAGAGTCAAACTATGAAAAAATGTCCTATAAAGGGTAAAATAGCTTACCTCGTCGGCTTGACGCTGCGAGCTGAATCCGCGATCTTCGGTAGCGGATGTCGGAGCCTCGGCGCCCTTGAACAGCACCTTCCAGGCATCTTCGTACGTAGTGTCGAAGAGCCTGCTCAAGGTTTGGTGCTGTGCCGGATCAAACTCCCACAATTTGAAGGTCCGTTGTTGGCACGGGAGGATCCGGCGTGTGAGCATGACCTGGACTATGTTGACAAGCTTGAGATTCTTGTTCACCAGCTTTTGGGCGCAGGCTTGGAGTCCGGTCAGCTCTTCCGAATCTCCCCACGTTAGGCCCGTCTCTTTCCAGGAGGTAAGCCGTGTGGGGAAACCAGATCGGAATTCGGGGGCCGCCGCCCATTTGGGGTCGCGCGGCTCGGTGATGTAGAACCACCCCGATTGCCACCCCTTTATTGTCTCCACAAAGGAGCCCTCGAGCCATAGGACGTTGGCCATCCGGCCCGCCATGGCACCTCCGCACTCCGCTTGGCGGCCGCCCACTACCTTCGGCTTGACATTAAAAATCTTTAGCCATAAGCCGAAGTGAGGCTGGATGCAGAGGAAGGCCTCGCACACGACGATGAACGCCGAGATGTTGAGGATGAAATTTGGGGCCAGATCATGGAAATCTAGGCCATAGTAGAACATGAGCCCCCGGACAAATGGGTGAAGTGGAAAACCTAGTCCGCGGAGGAAGTGGGTAAGGAACACCACCCTCTCATGGGGCCTAGGGGTAGGAAGGAGCTGCCCCTTGTCGGGGAGCCGATGCGCGATGTCGCTGGATAAGTATCCGGCTTTCCGCAGTTTTTTGACTTGTTCCTCCATTATGGAGGAAACCATCTACTTGCCTCCCGCTCTGGACATGGTTGAGGAAGGTTGAGGCGAGATGTGCGGACTTAGGCGCTGGAGCTCTAGTGCGCGGAAATGGATAAGCGAAGGAAGAAGAAGGCGTAGGTAAAAAGGTGGATCCTTATCCCCTTATATGGACGGACGAAACTATGCGTCCCCACCAGCCTGATAAAACTCGCTTATCTCCCAAGCGCCGTAATCAATGACGCAGTTGGGTTACCCACGCCCGTATTGATGAGAATCCTAGAATAAGGGGACACGATCTCTGGTTTGACAAGACGTGCCAAGGAAACCGCCTCGCTAAATGCGCTGAGGTGGGACAGTAAAAACGATTCCAGTAAAGGCTTGGCTGTGATGTGACATCACACCGCAAAATACGTCAGCAGATTGAATTTGTGTAAAGATTATTCTCTCTACGGTGGTATGTGGAACTTATTTTGAAGAGTCGGACACTATCCTTGTGTTCAAAATCTTCTATGAAGTATTCGGAGGAGGAACCCGCCTTGTAATGCCGAAGACAATATGCGCACCGGACTCATCGTCATTGAAGCCTGGTTCAGGGGCTACTGAGGGAGTCCTGGATTAGGGGGTGTCCGGATAGCCGAACTATCACCGTTGGCCGGACTCCTAGACTATGAAGATACAAGATTGAAGACTTCGTCCGTGTCCGGATGGGACCTTCCTTCGCGTGGAAGGCAAGCTTGGCGATACGGATATGTAGATCTCCTACCATTGTAACCGACTCTGTGTAACCCTAACCCTCTCCGGTGTCTATATAAACCGGAGGGTTTTAGTCCGTAGGACGAACAACAATCATACCATAGGCTAGCTTCTAGGGTTTAGCCTCTCTGATCTCGTGGTAGATCTACTCTTTTACTACCCATATCATCAATATTAATCAAGCAGGAGTAGGGTTTTACCTCCACCGAGAGGGCTCGAACCTGGGTAAAAACATCATGTCCCTTGTCTCCTGTTACCATCCGCCTAGACGCACAGTTCGGGAACCCCTACCGGAGATCCACCGGTTTTGACACCGACAGTGATGGTTGGTCTTGTCCGGGAAATCTGGAGGCGATTGCGCTAGCGATCGCGATCGAGCCTCCTTGGTTAGGGTTTTCGTCGCTAGTTGTCGGTGCCTGATTCCAGCCGCCGTCTTCGTGCTTGCATTTCGTCCGCCCAAACCCCCACCCCATCCACCATAGGCCTTCTGCCCGTTCCCCAAGGGTGCATAGTCATAAAACACATAACCCTGGGTGGGAGAAGGGGGTCAGAGAGGGGGAGACGACATGGCGCTGGACGGAGTAGCGGGGATGTTGAAGGGACTGAAGCTTTCGGAGGAGGAGAAGAAGGGAGTTAGGGTTAGACTGTCATCTAAGGAGAAGGGGAAGGACGTGGCGATGCAGGCGATGGGCAAGATCATGTCAGAGAGGTTGGCTCACCGGGATGCGATATGTTTGTCCCTTGGTAAGGTTTGGTGCCCGATCAAGGGGATCGACTATAAGGAAATTGGAGCAAATCAATTCCTCATTACGTTCCTTCAGGAGTCGGGAAAACGCAAGGCGATCGAGGATGGGCCCTGGATGTTTGACAAAGATTTGGTGGTGGTAGAGGACTATGTGCCAAGCAAAAGACGGGAGGACTACGCCCACAACAATATCCCAATCTGGGTTAGGGTTTACAACCTACCCCTCGGTATGATGAATGGAGAAGCCGACGAGGATATTGGCAATATTATCAGTGATTTCGTAGAGGCAGACACAGGGCCGGATGGGCAGGCGATTGGAAGGTTCCTTCGGATCAAAATCAGAATGCAAATTGACAAGCCACTGATGCGGGGTTTTACTCTAGAAGAGGAGGGGGAGGAAACTGGGGATGCTAGTACGGGGAAGACAGCCATGGTGAGCGCGGAGGAAGAGGAGGGGAGGGATTGGTGCCGGCTGGAGTGTGAATATCTACCGGACTTCTGTTACACTTGCGGTTTCATTGGCCATGGAGAGAAGGATTGGTCAACTAAACTGAAGAAAGGAGAACACTCACAATTTGGCCGGTAGTTGAGGGCTGACGTGGGGCAACGTAGAGGAGGGATGGAGGAGCGGCCATGGAGGAATGGAGGACACAGCTACAACGGGCCCCGTAACTACGGGTATAACAGATCGAGTGGGAGATCTAGTGGGGGTAGCGAAAGTTTGTCCTGGAGGAAGAGTGACTCAAGGTCATCAGGAGGAGAGGACAGAAAGTCAGGAAGGGAGGAAGAAGTTACTAGTCCTATTAAGCAAGTCCCCGCGCTGACTGACAAAGGTACTGCAAGGAAACTGGACCTAGGTCAAGGGTCTATGGTGGTGCGAGAAGAGTTGCCGGGGCAACAGGAGACGACTGTGACCAAGGCAGGAGGCAGTGACAAGCTGACGGGCGGAAAGAAATATAAGAAGAAAGGTAGAGATAGGAATGTGAAGGGTGACGCAAAGGAGGTGGTTGCGATCTTGGGAGAGAAGAGAGATAGAAGGGAGGAGGAGGAGGAAGAGAAGGGGAGTAAGAAGGGAAGGGTTGACAGTAAGATCCAGGAGGTCACTCGGGGGACTGATGCTGAAGTGGTAGTTGCTAACGAAGAAACATCGGCCGGGCTGCAGGAGCAGCCCCGCCGGTCGCCATGAAACTTATCGGGTGGAACTGTCGGGGACTCAGGAACGGCCCGGCAGTTCGCAGCCTCCTCGACTTGGGGAGGGCGGAGGAGCCCGACATCCTTTTCTTGGCGGAGACAAAACTGATGGAGAAGGAGTTGGAACATTTTAGGTGGACGCTTGGCTTGGCTAACATGACGGCATGGAACCCGGTGGGGCGGAGCCGTGGGGTGGCGCTGTTCTGGCGACAGGGGGTGAATGTAGGGCTTAGATCTTATGGAAGAAGACATGTTGATGTGGATGTTACGGAGGAAGATGGACGGGTGTGGAGGGTGGCCGGAGTTTATGGGGAATCAGAGATGGAGCGCAAAGTGGAGACGTGGAAACTGTTGTGTATCCTCGAACAACAACACCAGAATGGGCGCCCTTGGTTGTGCTTGGGTGACTTCAACGAAATTTTGTCGTGTGACGAGAAGGTTGGCGGGGCGGTACGACATCAGCGATACATGGATAACTTCAGGGAGGCTTTGGAGGCTTGTGATCTGAGTGACCTAGGGTTTGAAGGGGACAAATACACTGGGAGGAATCACACTAAGGAGGTGGAGACATATATTTGTGAACGACTAGACAGAGCAACTGCAAATGCCAGATGGTGTGAGTGGTTCCCGGAATTCACTGTACACAATGGTGCACCCCGCCATTCAGACCACCGTCCCGTGATTGTGTGTACTCAGGGAGCCACCAGAAAGATGGGGGGAGGAGATCGCGGCTTTCGTTTTGAGGCATGGTGGCTTCAGGAAGAAGGTTGCAGCGCCGAGGTGCAGGGCGCATGGGAGGAAGGGTGTATGCAGGATAGAGGCGATGTTGCGACTGTAATGAAAAGTGTGGCGGGGAGGATGAGGAGATGGGGTAAGGAGGTGGCGGGAGAGCTTGAAGAAAAACTGAGAAACACTCGCATAGACTTGGAGAGATGTATGAGATCGCCGGTCTCGGACGCCAAAGTTAGGGAGGAAGGTAGGCTTCGGTGCTTGCTTGAAGAGCTGGAAGGAAAGAAGAACATCAAAGCAAAGCAGCGCTCTCACGTCACTTGGCTACGGGATGGGAATAGGAGTATGAAGTATTTCATGGCGGTGGCCTCAGCGAAGAGGAAGGCAAATAGAATTAAGAAGTTGAAGAAGGAGGACGGCTCGGAGGTGCAAGAAGGGGCCGAGCTTACTAACTATGTTTCCTCCTTTTTTCAGGGACTTTTTACTTCTTCTGGTACAAGCCGGCTACCGGAGCTAATATACAACGTGCAGCCCCGGGTCACCGCCGCTATGCAGGCGGTCCTAGAAGCTGAGGTCACCCGTGAGGAGGTGAAGGCCGTGCTGGATCACATTGGAGACCTTAAGGCGCCTGGACCGGATGGCATGCCCTCGGTGGTTTATAAAAAACACTGGCATTTCATGGGTGATAAGATTGTTGATGAGGTCATTGCAGTCCTCAATGGTGGTGCAATGCCGGAAGGGTGGAATGACACCACTGTGGTCCTTATTCCCAAAGTTAAAAGTCCTACTAGGATAAAAGATCTCCGGCCGATCAGCTTATGCAATGTGATATACAAGTTGGTTTCCAAGGTTATTGCCAACCGTCTCAAGCTTATTCTCCCGGAGATTATATCCCCGAGTCAAAGTGCCTTTGTCCCCGGGAGGATGATAACTGACAACGTTCTAGTGGCGTATGAGGTGTCGCACTATCTACTGAACAAAAAGAGAGGAAAGGAAGGAATAGCAGCAGTTAAGCGGACATGAGTAAAGCTTACGACAGAGTTGAGTGGGATTTCCTTAGAGCAATGTTGACCAAGATGGGATTCGGGACAAGGTGGGTCGACCTTGTCATGACCTGTGTCTACACGGTTCGGTACCAGATCAGGATCAACGGGGAATTAACTGAACAGCTCTCACCATCGCGAGGCCTACGGCAGGGCGATCCGGCATCACCCTACCTCTTTGTCATTTGCGCCGAGGGGTTGTCGGCCCTGCTGCATGATGCGGAGGCAACAGGGAGGATCAGCGGGGTCAGAATTTGTCAAGGAGCACCGGTTCTGTCACACCTGTTATTCGCGGACGATTCACTATTGCTACTGAAAGCGAAGCAAGATGAGGCCCTTGAACTCCGACGACTGCTTGACTTGTATGAGGCCTGCTCAGGTCAGTGCATTAATCTCGAGAAGTCTGCCATAATGTTCAGTCCGAACTCAGATGACGGGATTAAAGCTATTGTCAAGAACGCTTTGCAAATCCATAGTGAGCAATGGAACGAGAAGTACCTGGGTTTGCCGGTTCATGTTGGCAAGTCGAGGAAGAAAGCGTTTGGCTTTGTGAAGGGAGCTATGGCGGGCCGGGTGTACGGTTGGAAGGAACGACTAATTGCGAAGGCTGGGAAGGAGACCCTTGTTACCACTATTGCTCAAGCTATCCCCACATTTGCTATGTCTTGTTTCTACCTGACAAAAACATTCTGCGAGGAGCTCAGTTCGTTGGTCGGCAACTATTGGTGGAGTCAACAGGATAAGGAAAACACAGTTCACTGGGTCGGCTGGAAAACTCTTACGCTTCCTAAATCTTAGGGAGGGCTTGGATTCCGGGACATGCATGGTTTCAACATCGCTATGTTGTCGAGGCAGATTGGGAGACTTCTCCAAAATCCGAATTTCTTATGCGCACGGGTGCTGCAGGCGCGCTACTACCCTAATGCACCACTACTGGTGGCTGCCCCGAGAGACGGCATTTCTTACTCTTGGCGTAGTTTGCTTCATGGACTGCAGCTTTTTTGGGAGGGATACATTTGGAGGATTGGGGATGGCACGCAAGTCAATATTTGGACCGATCCGTGGATACCACGGCCCTGGTCACGACAGGTCCTAACAGCTCGAGGGCCAAATCTCATGGTGAAGGTTTGCGAGCTAATTGATCCATCCACAGGCCAATGAGATGAGCAACTGGTTAGGGACACTTTTTGGGCCGACGATGTTAGGCACATCCTCCAGATCCCTCTAAGAGACGGGGCTCAAGACTTCATATCTTGGCATTATGACAGTAAAGGGCTCCACTCCGTCAAATCAGCTTACAAGCTCTACTGCCAACTAGAGAAGACCAGGACGACCAGTGACATGGGTGCAAGCAATGGACACCTGGGAGTTCTGGACCGAGTAGATGATGATTCGTGGAAACGGATTTGGAAATTACTTTGCCCCAAAACCATCCAAATGTTCACTTGGCGCGTCAAGCACGAGTCCCTTGCACTACAGACGAATGTGGCTCGCAGAGGGATCCCTATAGCTGACGTGAAGTGCTTGTTCTGTGGCAGAGGTGATGAGGACGGGGCTCATTTATTCATTAAGTGCAAAACTGTCAAGGGAGTATGGAGAGAGCTTGCTCTCGAACGAGAACGCGGTGCTTTGGAAAAAATCACGTCTGTGCATGCAATGATGGGTTTCATCTCCATAAGAGTGGCTGAGTTTTTACGTTGGCTCGCCAAGCCTATCACAACCCTCCTCCTTTACCCGGGCTTGGGACCGGCTATGTTGAGACAAAGCTCCAGTGCATAGCGGACGGCTAAAGCGTGCGGAGAATGTCAAGAGAGGGCGGGGTCGACCGATTTTGACATGGGAGGAGTCCGTTAAGAGAGACCTGAAGGATTGGAGTATCGACAAAGAGCTAGCTATGGACAGGGGTGCGTGGAAGCTTGCTATCCATGTGCCAGAGCCATGAGTTGGTTGCGAGATCTTATGGGTTTCACCTCTAGCCTACCCCAACTTGTTTGGGACTAAAGGCTTTGTTGTTGTTTTGTTGTTGTTGTTGTTGTTTGTGCATGCAATGATGGATTTCTTATGGGGGCTTGATGTAAGAAAGCGGCTTCTTATTCTCACTACCTGGTGGATGTGGTGGTCCAACCGAAATAAATTGCGTGGAGGTGAACTGCCCTTGGTAGCAGACGAAGTGGCTAGAAGAGCCCAGAGCAGTGTTCATGAATTTATGCACATCTATATGCCTACTACTTCCAAGCCATCACCGGAGAAATGGAAGCCACCGGCGGAGGACGAGTACAAGATCAACATTGATGGCTCCCTTGTCCCTGGGCAGTCCCATGCAGGGTGGGGTGTGGCCGTGCGGGATACAGGGGGTCATCTTCTCTGTGCCCGGGCGGGATGTGACGAGCATGTGATCGATGCTTTTGCTGCTGAAGCCCATGCCATGTCTCATGCGATTCACACTGCAGCCGATCTAGGCATGGTTTGGGTGGAGTTTGAAAAGGACTCTCAACTCCCTGCTGAAGCTCTAGATCTTGGAAAGGTGGACTCCTGGGCGTACTCAGCTGTAACTGAGGACATGAAGTACCAACTCAAGCTCTGGTTTTCTAAGTTTTCAATTTCGGTTTGTAGAAGGAGTGCCAATTCGGTAGCTCATGAACTTGCCACGCTTGGGCGTATGTGTGATCTAAACCACTGTATGCAGTGGGACTCTGATATACCGGCCCACGTGAGCGTTTGTGTTTCGGGCGACATGCCCGGTCACCGTTAAGCAATAAAGCCTTGTTGCTTTCAAAAAAAAACTAACGGCCCGGCCAGCAACAATATTGCCACTTTAAAAAATAGAAAGTAAAGAATAAAATAAAAGGAGTGAATCTCCCTGATATGCTCCACCGAGGTAAGGTGTAATCGGCCCGTGTACACTCTTCGGCACTGCCTCCTCGGTTGGGTCGCCGCACTAGCAATCGCAACATAATTCGGATCTGACATAATGTCGGTGCAGATCAAATTTGCTCAGATGATGATGTACGCATGGTCCAACGACAGCGTGACGACGCTGGTGCCGTATTGTTTCCTGAGATCAAGTAGTACACGTGAAAAACCAGCCGTACCTTTAACCAATCAAGACTTGAAAACCGTGCTGAAAATTAGTACTAGTACTAGTATATTAGCTCTTGTCTTTATGCCAGTTCAATCAGAAGTAGCACACCACAGGCAACAACGTAAATATTAATAGATTAGAAAAAGGGAAAGAGGAGGAGGAGAGTCTCCCTGTTGCTGCCAAACTGAGCTTTTGCCAGCCGTCAGCCCTTGCCGTACTGCCTAGACAGTACGGACTGCCAGCTCTCCTCGGTCGGGTCGTCGCGGCATATATTGCACCTTTTACCAGGATCTTTATTGTACACAAGGCTGCTTGGATCCGATATACCACCAGGCAGCGGATATAGTCGCCGCTGCTAAAATTTTGTTGATCCAATCTAACTGCAAACAAGTAGTACAACACAACAGCAACACTTTTGCGGGAAATAAAATTTACATGAAATAGACCCGACTGAAAAAATATCACCTGATCATCCCATCGACCCGTGACGATCACCTAGCAGGCTCTCAATGAAAGCACCAATGTTGGTTCAATATCTGGCGTATCTCATAGTAGGGGTCCTAAGCTAGGTGTCTTGAAGCGATGGTAACATGGGCACGGGGTTTTACCCAGCTTCGGGCTCTCTTGATGAGATAATACCCTACATGCTGCTTTTGATTGTATTCATATGGGTGTAGTGCAGAGTACATGTGTCTACCACGAGATTGTAGTAATGAATATGAGATTTTCTATTGACTAGCGTGGCCTCGGTTTATATAAGACACCGGAGGCCTAGGGTTTAGGAGAGTCCTTGTCTTGAGCACCAAGTCTTGTGGAGTCTTCCTTGTATGCGGCAGGGGCTATCTGAACTGGCCCATGAGTATACGGCCATAGGGGTCCTCGGCCCAATCCAACTGATCGAGAGACAATGTGGTTAGTACCCCCTAGTCCAGGACACCGTCAGTCATCGAGGGTGGTTCCTCCTTCACCATTCCTGATACAGCTCTGCCGTGCAACACCTCAAGTATGAACCTCGAGGGTGGTTCCTCTTACGTTCACCTTGATGATTACATCGAGTGGAACCCACCGGGGGTGATTCCTCGGGTTTTCCCCTTGATGTTTGGACACACGGTTACCCGAACTTTACTTGACCATCTTGAAGTCGGGTCGGCCTTGACGGGTACCCGCGAGTTGATGTGAAAGTCAGGGGGGGGGGTTCAGCACCCGCGAGTTTTCCACATGGCACGGCCGGACAGTCTGGGCCCTTGCCGTAAGTCCACGAGATGGGGCGACGAGGTCACATTATCGAGAGTCTCTGCTCGTCTCCGCGAGCCCCCAATGCACTAATAGGTTTGGGTATTTGTTCTGAGTTGGCCTCTAGCCTTTACACACTAACCACCACGTGAGAGTAGATATGGGCCTCGATGTCACAGTATCAGCTGAAGCTTTGTCAGATGTCCAGTTCAGCATTGTGGAACGGTGGATTGTGCCATCCACTACACGGCTGGTGCTGGTATCCACCCTGCACACAATGACCCGGAGTGCAACGGGCAATGGGCCCAGACCCCGGCCCGGAGTGCTTAGGATGTAGACCGGCGGGGACCTCTCTGCTGAGCCTAGGTAGGGCTGCGACGTGTTGATCTTCCGACGCCGGGCATTGACCCCAGAAAGGTGTGTCCGACCAGAGTGATCGAGCGTGTTGGGTAACGTGGTGCACCCCTGCAGGGAAGACATATATTTGAATATCATGTCCATGGTAATGGACGTTCAGACTTGTATCCAGATCTTATATAACTAGAAATGGATACTTGAGATATGTGATGGATATGTGGCTCCGAGATTGCTTTCTCGCAGGGAGTCGAGGAGGGATCTCTGGGCATTAATGTTACAACATGTTTGATAATTATAAACTGCATTTCTTTACTCTTCCACAGTTGCAAGATGCTTGGAACTACTTGAAGATGCTAGTCTTTGATAGGCTAGGCCTTCCTCCCTCTATTCTGGCATTCTGCAGTTCAATCCATAGATACAACCCTTCCATTTGATACCAATGCATACTTAGTATAGATCTGATGCTTGCGAGTACTTTGGATGATTACTCACGGTTGCTTTGCTACCGCTTTCCCCCCTTCTTTCTTCTTTCTAGTTGATGCAACCAGATGGCGGATCCCTGGAGCCAGATGCCACCGCTGACGGATACTACTACATGGAGACCGCCGACGACCAGGAGTAGTTAGGAGGTCCCGGGCAGGAGGCCTTACCTCTTCGATTGTGTTGCTTTTGTGCTAGCCTTCTTAAGGCAGTCTTGTTTAACTTATGTCTGTACTCAGATATTGTTGCTTCCGCTGACTCTTGTGTATCAAGCTATGTATTCGAGCCCTCGAGGCCCCTGGCTTGTAATATAAATCTTGTATTATTTTGATTTGTGTCTAGAGTTGTGTTGTGATATCTTCCCGTGAGTCCCTGATCTTGATCGTACACATTTGCGTGTATGATTAGTATACGATTGAACCGGGGGCGTCACAAGTTGGTATCAGAGACGACTGCCTGTAGGATCCCCCTTTCCAACTCCTTGGCCGAAGTTGAGTCTAGCGTTTGAAAAACGGTTTTACTAACATGGTTGTGTGGCTTACGGGCCCACGTCGCCATTGGGTGGTATTAGGATCTTTTACTCCTCGACCTTTACTCTGGGACTCTAATCTCTCTTCTATTCGGGTTAAATGATTTTGCTAACTCTAACCTTAGGATCTCGTGATCACATCCACCCGGAGATTTGTATCATGCCTTTCTTGAATTGGGAGCCAGGATATGCTTCACTTTGTCCACGGGCCGCAGAAATCCTTCTATCAAGGGCACCCTACATCGTCCCCTGCAGATTCCTCGCTCTAGTTGTTTTCTCCGACGATGATGTAGCCTTTGCTATGTCTCGTTGTTGTATCCCTCCATCATGAGCATGCGTGCCGCCTAGTATGTCTAGGATGATTCTCTTGTCCGAACTCATACTAACATCGTGTAATTGGCCCTACATATGTATCATATGTCTTCAATAACTACTGCTTTGTACATACTGCGTCTTTGTTCATTGTTCAAGTTACATCATGAATGACTCCATACACCTGCTCCACCCTTGTTAAACTGCTTCCTGATGTTTTTAGCAGGATGGCTGGCAATCCTCCAGCTCCACCCTATATTGCCGCAATGATGCAGCATTTTGAGCTGAATCATCAGTTTATGACTAGAGTAATGTCTCAGTTTCCAAACCAGAATGCTCAGCAATAGCCTGCCTCAATAACACTGCAAGAATTCGTGCGCCTCAACCCGTCCATTTTCCACAACTCCACCAATCCTATGGATGCTGATGAATGGCTTCGTGACATCCTGTTTGAGATGGAGTCAACTAATGTTGCCCCTGCCAGTTACGTCACCTTTGTGACATTCCACTTGAAGGGTCCAGCTGCTCAATGGTGGGAAATCCACAAGGGCATGCTGCCTGCAGAGACTGTAATTACTTGCCAGGAATTTCAGTTAGCCTTCCGCGCATGACACATTCCTCAAGGTCTGATGGACCAGAAGAAGAAGGAGTTCCGCAAACTCTCACAGGGCACAATGACTGTGGATGAATATCAGAGGAAATTCCTTGAATTATCATGCTATGCTGAGGATGACGTCTGCACTGACGCTTGCAAGTAGGAGAAATTCCGTGAAGGATTGCGTCCCGATATAAAGCTCACACTTGTTGCTCATGACTGTGCAGACTTTGCGACGCTTGTCAGTGCTACGTCTTGAGCTTGCGTTGGTTTTCCTTGAAGAGGAAAGGGTGATGCAGCAATAGTAGCATAAGTATTTCCCTCAGTTTTTGATAACCAAGGTATCAATCCAGTAGGAGGCTCCTCAAAAGTCCCACGCACCTACATAAAAAAACCAAGAACTCGCAACCAACGCGATAAACGGGTTGTCAATCCCTTCTCGACCACTTCTGAAAGTGAGATCTGATAGAGATAGTATGATAAGATAAATATATTTTTGGTATTTTATAATATAGATGTAGAAAGTAAAGATGCAAATAAAAGTAGATTGGAAGCAAATATGATAGGAGATAGACCCGGGGGCCATAGGTTTCACTAGAGGCTTCTCTCAAGATAGCATAAGTATCACGATGGGTGAACAAATTACTGTCGAGCAATTGATAGAAAAGCGAATAATTATGAGATTATCTAGGCATGATCATGTATATAGGCATCACGTCCGCAACAAGTAGACCGACTCCTGCCTGCATCTACTACTATTACTCCACACATCGACCAACTCCTGCCTGCATCTAGAGTATTAAGTTCATAAGAACAGAGTAACGCCTTAAGCAAGATGACATGATGTAGAGGGATAAACTCAGGCAATATTATATAAACCCCATCTTTTTATCCTCGATGGCAACAATACAATACGTGCCTTGCAACCCTTTCTGTCACTGTGTAAGGACACCGCAAGATTGAACCCAAAGCTAAGCATTTCTCCCATGGCAAGAAAGATCAATCTAGTAGGCCAAACCAAACCGATAATTCGAAGAGACTTGCAAAGATAACTCAATCATACATAAAAGAATTCATAGGAGATTCAAATATTTCTCATAGATAAACTTGATCATAAACCCACAATTCAATATATCTCCACAAGAGAGGGGGAGAACATTGTATTGAGATCCAAAAAGAGAGAAGAAGCCATCTAGCTAATAAGTATGGACCCGAAGGTCTATGGTAAACTACTCACAACTCATCGAAAGGGCTATGGTGTTGATGTAGAAGCCCTCCGTGGTCGATTCCCCCTCCGGCGGAGTGCCAGCGAAGGCTCCAAGATGGGATCTTGCGGATACAGAAGGTTACGGCGGTGGAAATTGTGTTTCGGGTGCTTCCTGCATGTTTTCGGGGTACATAGGCTTATATAGGAGGAAGAAGTACGTCGGTGGCCGCCAGAGGGGCCCACGAGACAGGGGCGCACCCTATAGGTGGGGGGGGGGCGCCCTCCTATCTCGTGGAGGCCTCGGCTGCTTCTTGACTTGCACTCCAAGTCCTCTGGATCACGTTCCTTCCAAAAATCAAGCTCCCGAAGGTTTCATTCCACTTGGACTCCGTTTGATATTCCTTTTCTTCGAAATACTGAAATAGGCAAAAAAACAGCAATACGGGCTGGGCATCTGGTTAGTAGGTTAGTCCCAAAAATGATAATAATGTGTAAAATAAAGCCCGTAAACATCCAAAAGGGGTAATATAATAGCATGGAACAATCAAAAATTATAGATACATTGGAGACGTATCAAGCATCCCCAAGCTTAATTCCTGCTCGTCCTCGAGTAGGTAAATGATAAAAAAAATTGATGTGGAATGCTACCTAGCACAATTCTCAGTGTAATTTTCTTTAATGTGGCATGAATGTTCAGATCCAAATGATTCAAGATAAAAGCTTATAAAACATAAAAATAATAATACTTCAAAGCATACTAACAAATAATCATGTCCTATCAAAATAGCATAGCCAAAGAAAGCTTATCCCTACAAAATCATATAGTTAGGTCATGCTTCATTTCCATTACACAAAATACTCCCATCATGTACAACCCCGATGATGAGCCGAGCAATTGGTTCATACTTTTTAACGCGCTTCAGCTTTTTTCAACTCTTATGCAATACATGAGCGCAAGCCATGGACATAGCACTATGGTGGTAAATGGTGGTGGTTGTAAGGACAAAAAGGGAGAAGAAAATCTCACATCAACTAGGCGTATCAACAGGCTATGGAGATGCCCATCAATAGATATCAATGTGAGTGAGTAGGGATTGCCATGCAACAGATGCACTAGAGCTATAAATATATGAAAGCTCAACAAAAAGAAACTAAGTGGGTGTGCATCCAACTTGCTTGCTCACGAAGACCTAGGGCACTTTGAGGAAGCCCATCATTGGAATATACAAGCCAAGTTCTATAATGAAAAATTCCCACTAGTATATGAAAGTGACAATATATGAGACTCTCTATCATGAAGATCATAGTGCTACTTTGAAGCACAAGTGTGGAAAAAGAGATAGTAGCATTGTCCCTTAGCTCTTTTTCTCTCATTTTTTTTTCTTTTTCCTTTTTTTCTTCTTTTTTTTCTTTGGCCTCTCTTTTTTCTTTTTGGCCTTTCTCTTTTTTTTCTTTTTTTTCTTTTAAAGTCTGAAGTCTCATCCCGACTTGTGGGGGAATCATAGTCTTCATCATCCTTTCCTCACTAGGACAATGCTCTAATAATGAAGATCATCACACTTCTATGGATTTACAACTCAAAGCTAGAATAACATATGAATTGATATGAATGCCTCCGGGGGTGTACCAGGATATGCAATGAATCCAGAGCGACAGGTATGAAAATTATGAAGGTGGCCTTGCCACAAATACGATGTCAACTACATGATCATGCAAAGAGCAATATGACAATGATGAAACGTGTCATAATAAACGAAACGGTGGAAAGTTGCATGGCAATATATCTCGGAATGGCTATGGAAATGCCATAATAGGTAGGTATGGTGACTGTTTTGAGGAAGGTAAATAATGGGTTCAATACAGGCGAGAGTTGCACGATAATAAGAAAGGCTAGCAAAGTGGAAGGATGAGTGTGCGTATATCCATGGACTCACATTAGTCATAAAGAACTCATATACTTATTGAAAAAGTCTACTTAGCCCTTGAAGCAAAGTACTACTACGCATTCCCCAAGAGGGATAGAGTGGTAGGAAAAGACCATCGCTCGTCCCCGACTCCCACTCATAAGGAAGAGAATCAAAAGAGCACCTCATGCAACAAATTTGTCACACAACTTTTACTATACGTGCATGCTACGGGACTTGCCAACTTCAACAATAGTATTTCTCAATTTCATAATTATCCCCTAGCATGACCCTAACATTACTACCATTATATCTCAAAACAATTATCAAGCAACAAATTGATCATAACACCCAATTCTCTTCTATGATAGTTTTTATTATACCCAACTTGGATGCTCATCATTCTAGGACCAAATTTGTAACCAAAGAAAATACCATGTTGTTCTAAAAGACTCTCAAAATAATATAAGTGAAGCATGAGAGACTAGCAATTTCTTCAAAATTAAGTTACCACCGTGCTCTAAAAGATATAAGTGAAGCACTAGAGCAAAACTTATCAATCTCAAAAGATATAAGTGAAGCACATAGAGTATTCTAGCAAATTCTAATCAAGTAGGCTTCTCCCAAAAGGTTTGTACAGCAAGGATGATCGTGGTAAACTAAAAAGCAAAGACTAATATAATACACGACGCTCCAAGCAAAACACATATCATGTGGCGAATAAAAATATAGCTCCAAGTAAAGTTACCAATGAACGATGACGAAAGAGGGGATGCCTTCCCGGGGCATCCCCAAGCTTAGGCTTTTGGCTATCCTTGAATATCTTGGGGTGCCATGGGCATCCCCAAGCTTAGGCTCTTGCCACTCCTTATTCCATAGTCCAAAAAAGCTTTACCCAAAACTTGAAAACTTCACAACACAAAACTCAACAGGAAATCTGATAAGCTCTGTTAGTGAAAGAAAACAAAACCACCACATAAGTTACTGTAATTAACTCATTCTTTATTTATTTTGGTGTTAAACCTACTGTATTCCAACTTCTCTATGGTTTATAAACTATTTTACTAGCCATAGATGCATCAAAATAAGCAAACAACACACGAAAAACTGAATTTGTCAAAAACAGAATAGTCTGAAGCAATCTGTAACTAACGCAAACTTATGGAGCTCTAAAAATCCTACCAAAATAGGACGTACTGGAAAATTTGTTTATTGATCAACAGCAAAAATAATTAATGCAAAAGCATGTTTCTGTGATTTATTGAATTTTTTCTCGTGAGCGCAAAGTTTCTGTTTTTCAGCAGAATCAAATCAACTATCATCATAGTTTATCCTATAGGTTCTACTTGGCACAAACAGTAATTAAAAGATAAAAACACATCTAAACAGAAAGTAGAAGCAAAATTTATTGAATAACAGCAAGTAAAAATATTGTGTTGTCTCCCGACAAGCGCTTTTCTTTAAAGCCTTTTTAGCTAGGCATTGTGATTTCAATGATGCTCACATGAAAGACAAGAATTGAAGCATAAAGAGAGCATCATAAAACATGTGACAAACATACTTAAGTCTAACATACTTCCTATGCATAGGTTTTTTATAAGCAAACAAATTATCAAGGCAAGCAAAAACTAGCATATGCAAGGAAGAAGACGATAGCAATCTCAACATGAAGAGAGGTAATTTAGTGACATGAAAATTTCTACAACCATATTTTCCTCTCTCATAATAATTACATGTAGCATCATAAGCAAATTCAACAAAATAGCTATCACATAAAATATTTTCAACATGATCCACATGCATGCGAAGTTGGCACTCATCCAAAATAGTGGGATTAACATTAACTAAAGTCATGACCTCTCCAAACCCACTTTTATCAAAAATACCATAAGATTGAACATTCTCCAAATATGTGGGATCTAAAGTTGACACTCTTCCAAACCCACTTTCAATATTATTGCAAACACTATTATCAATCTCATATTCATCATGGGGCTTGAATAAATTTTCAAGATCATAAGAAGAATCACCCCAATCATGGTTATTGCAATAAGTAGTAGACATAGCAAAACTAGCATCACCAAGCTTAGGGTTTTGCATATTATTAGAACAATTGACATCAAGAGAATTTATAGTAAAATCATTGCAATCATGCTTTTTATTCAAGGAGTTCTCGTGAATCTCTTCATAAATTTCTTCATCATAATTGGATCTCTTAAAAAGATTAGCAAGCGGATGAGGATCCATAGATCTTAGGTTCTCTGTTTAGCAATAAATAAACAATGATTCCAACCAAACGAGCAAACGAGCCAAGTAAGACATCAAAGCAAAAAGACGAGCAGAAGAAGGGCCAATAAAATGGCAAGGGTGAAGTGGGGGAGAGGAAAACGAGAGGCAAATGGCAAATAATGTAAATGCGAGGGAGATGAGTTTGTGATGGGTACTTGGTATGTCTTGACTTGAGCGAAGACCTCCCCGGCAACGACACCAGAAATCCTTCTTGCTACGTCTTGAGCTTGTGTTGGTTTTCCTTGAAGAGGAAAGGGTGATGCAGCAATAGTAGCATAAGTATTTCCCTCAGTTTTTGAGAACCGAGGTATCAATCCAGTAGGAGGCTCCTCAAAAGTCCCACACACCAACACAAACAAACCAAGAACTCACAACCAACGCGATAAAGGGGTTGTCAATCCCTTCACGGCCACTTGCGAAAGTGAGATCTGATAGAGATAGTATGATAAGATAAATATATTTTTGGTATTTTACAATATAGATGCAGAAAGTAAAGATGCAAATAAAAGTAGATTGGAAGCAAATATGATAGGAGATAGACCCGGGGGCCATAGGTTTCACTAGAGGCTTCTCTCAAGATAGCATAAGTATTACGATGGGTGAACAAATTACTGTCGAGCAATTGATAGAAAAGCGAATAATTATGAGATTATCTAGGCATGATCATGTATATAGGCATCACGTCCGCAACAAGTAGACCGACTCCTGCCTGCATCTACTACTATTACTCCACACATCGACCAACTCCTGCCTGCATCTAGAGTATTAAGTTCATAAGAACAGAGTAACGCCTTAAGCAAGATGACATGATGTAGAGGGATAAACTCAGGCAATATGATATAAACCCCATCTTTTTATCCTCGATGGCAACAATACAATACGTGCCTTGCAACCCTTTCTGTCACTGGGTAAGGACACCGCAAGACTAAACCCAAAGCTAAGCATTTCTCCCATGGCAAGAAAGATCAATCTAGTAGGCCAAACCAAACCGATAATTCGAAGAGACTTGCAAAGATAACTCAATCATACATAAAAGAATTCAGAGGAGATTCAAATATTTCTCATAGATAAACTTGATCATAAACCCACAGTTCATCGGATCTCGACAAACACACCGCAAAAAGAAATTACATTGAATAGATCTCCACAATAGAGGGGGAGAACATTGTATTGAGAACGAAAAAGAGGAGAGAAGCCATCTAGCTAATAACTATGGACCCGAAGGTCTATGGTAAACTACTCACAACTCATCGGAAGGGCTATGGTGTTGATGTAGAAGCCCGCCGTGGTCGATTCCCCCTCCGGCGGAGCACCGGCTGATGATGTTATGTACCTAGGGTAGGGTCATGGACCTATCTAGGATACCATACCCAAGGACATCCTTAGACGAAGCTACCTTTCAGTCGATCAAGAGGGACTCCACTCGACCGGCTAGAAGACACTCGACGAACCTAAGGACACTCGACCATGAAGACTCACTCGACCACCAGGAGTTCAGAATCTACTTTGTATCCAAACGGTCTGTAATTAAGTAGTCTTAATGGTCATGATGACACTTTATGTAGGGCGTTACCAGTAACGCCCGGCCTTAATGTACTTTAACCCTCTGCTACGTGGGTTGGCTGGGGTCATGGCGTCCTCTATATAAGCCACCCCCCTCCACTCGTAGAGGGGTTCGCACCCCTGTAACTCATATACATATAAACCAGTCGACCGCCTCCGGGCTTCGAGACGTAGGGCTATTACTTCCTCAGAGAAGGGCCTGAACTCGTTAAACACTCGTGTGTACAACTACTCCATAGCTAGGATCTTGCCTCTCCATACCTACCCCCATTCTACTGTCAGACTTAGAACCACGACAGTTGGCGCCCACCGTGGGGCAGGTGTCTTAGCGACTTTTTGGAGAAGTTGCAATTTGTCCGATTGCCTTCATCATGGTTTCCGGCGGGGCTCTGGTCGAGGGCCGCGAGATCCGTCTCGGTGCGCTCACTTTCATCGCCGACGACTCCGCTTGGCTCCAGGAGGCACCACTCGACATCGACGCGCTCCCCGTCCGCGGGGCGACGCACTTTCGGGCGTGTGCCCGCGGCGTCCTGCTGCGGCAGCCGTCGACCCCATACTGGTCGACTCCTGTGCCGTCCTCCCTCCCTGTCTCCCGCCAGCGCAAGCGCTCCGGTCGGTCGAGGCTCCAGCGATGGGTGAGACACGCAGTGGCTCGCCAATCGGCCACCATCCAAGTCACGGCAATTGAGCCCGACGGATCTCTCTACGGCCTGTTCGACCTGTCAACTGGCTCCGTAGAGACTGCATCCGAGTGCGATAGCAGTGATCCAGCGGCGGAGGTCCTGATGGTCAACGGGCCTCGTAGCCCTCCCGGTTTCCCCCACAACGACGGGATGGACGATGGGGGTGACCCCGCTCAGGCCCACGAAGAGTATCGGCCCGAGCCGCTCACTTCTCAACAGAGGGAAGAACTTCGCCGCCGGAACATGGATGCCCTACATAGTCCCATTGCAGGAGAAACTCCTGAGGCTCAAGCCCTGGAAGAAGCGCGTTTGGCCAACTTGGCTGAACGCACTCGACTGGAGAACCTCCAGCGAGCACTCGACGAGCGTGCGCGTCAACAAGTACCCGACTCTAGCCGACGTCAGCTCTTTCCGCAACCGACTCAGGTATATCGAACCCCGATTTAGAATTTGGCAGCTGCAGCCCGTATAGCGGAGTCAATTCAGCCCTCCCAGTCGGAGGCTGGAAGAGGCTTGATGCAGATCAGAGATTTGCTTCGGGCGGCAGGAGATCAGAATTCAGTTGTGTCACAGTCGCGCAACAGGATTCACAGTCGATCTGTCGCTGCGAATACTGTTCAATCGGCTCACAGTCCAAGGTCGCCTCTGAGGCACGTGGGACGTGAAGGCCGGCGGGACCACTATGATGATCGATTTGATCGTGATCACAGGCGTCGAGTGCCCACTCCTCCCCCGAGAAGTGGGTCTAACGCCCATCGGCAGCAAGATGAAAGACGCCAGCTCAGTGTTGGGCGGAGAGCTCCAGTCGACCCCAGAGAGCCAGGCTTTGACGCGAGATCCATCATCGTGCAAGGGTTGGTCGACCGGAACAGAGCTCATAGAGGTGGCCATGACAGAGATGTGCCCACAAGCAGCCGAGTCCACGTTTCAGGTCCAGAATGCTTTAGCAGAGCCATCAGAGCCGCAGTGATACCCTCCAACTTCAGGTTGGCGACTGGAGTGAGTAAGTTCACGGAGAGTCTAAGCCTGAAACTTGGCTTGAAGACTACCGAGTGGCTGTTCAGATTGGGGGCAGTAATGATGAGGTGGCCATGAAGCATTTGCCACTTATGCTAGAGGGTTCGGCCAGGGCGTGGTTGAATCAGTTAGCTCCTAGCTGCATCTACACCTGGGAAGATCTTTACCGAGTGTTCGTCAGGACGTTTGAGGGAACTTGCAAGCGACCGGCCGGATTGACAGAGCTGCAAGTTTGCATACAAAAGTCGAGTGAAACATTGAGAGATTACATCCAGAGATGGATCACTTTGCATCATACTGTAGAGAATGTGTCAGACCATCAAGCGGTCTGCGCCTTCAAGGATGGTGTCAAGAACAGAGAGTTGAGCCTGAAGTTTGGTCGAACTAGAGATATGACCCTGAGTCGGATGATGGAAATAGCCGCCAAGTACGCCAATGGTGAAGAGGAGTACCAACTCCGGAGTGGCAAGTACAAGCCGAGTCAGTCAGAGAAAGGAAACTCCAGTCGGAAGCAGAAGCGGAAGGCCGAGCCAGCTGCTCCTGGAGAGGCTCTGGCCGTGACTCAGGGCAAATTCAAAGGGAAGCCCAAAGGATCTTGGAACCCCAAGAAGGTAAAAGATAAGGAAGGTAATTACGTGATGGATCTACCATGTCATATCCACACGAAGAAAGATGAAGAGGGTAACTTCATCTACCCAAAGCATACCACTCGCCATTGCCGGCTCTTAATCCAGCAGTTTCAAGGAAAACAGCCGAAGGACAAGGAGAAGGAGTCGGACAAGGCCGAGGACAAGGAGGACAGTGATGGAGAGTACCCTCATGTCAACTCCACTCTGATGAATTTTGCTGATGTAGAGAGCAAAAGTCGACTGAAAGTGATCAACCATGAGGTCAATATGGTCATCCCGGCGACACCAAGCTATCTGAGATGGTCGCAAACTCCCATTACTTTCGACCAGTCTGATCACCCTACTCACATTGCCACCCCTGGAAGGCAAGCGCTGGTGGTCGACCTAGTCGTCGAAGGCACTCGACTGACGAAGGTATTGATGGATGGCGGCAGTGGATTGAATATACTGTATGCAGAGACACTCAAGGGAATGGGCATTCCGATGTCCAGGCTCAGTTCCAGCAACATGAGTTTTCACCGAGTCATCCCGGGAAAGAAGGCTAAGTCACTCGGCCAAATAGCTCTGGATGTAGTGTTCGGCGACTCGAAGCATTTCTGCAAAGAGAAGCTGACATTTGAAGTCGTGGATTTCCGAAGCGCCTACCACGCTATTTTGGGAAGACCAGCCTATGCCCGCTTCATGGCTCGACCATGTTATGTGTACCTCAAATTAAAGATGCCTGGCCCCAAAGGCGTGATCACTATCACTGGCAGCCGGAAGAAGGCAGAAGAGTGTTTCCAGAAAGGCTCAAAGATTGCAGATGACCAGATAACAGTGGTAGAGCTGGAGGAATACAAGAAGAATGCAGATCCGAGTGATTTGCTGCGGGCCAAGAAGCCCGCCACAGAGTCAGCATTTCAGTCGTCTGGGGAGACGAAGCCAGTTCATATCCACCCGACTGACCCCAATGCAGCTCCGACCCATATTTCCACAACACTCGACTCTAAATAGGAAGAAGCGCTCATCCAGTTCCTCCGTGAGAACTGGGACATCTTTGCATGGAAGCCAGCTGACATGCCGGGTGTTCCCAGGGGGCTGGCTGAGCATCGCCTTAGAGTCGACTCAAAAGCGAAACCTGTTAAAGAACATCTTTGATGGTCCGCCGTTCAGAAGAAAAAAGCCATTGGCGAGGAGGTGGCTCGACTCCTTGCAGCAGAGTTTATCCGAGAGATATACCACTCCGAGTGGCTCGCCAATGTCGTCATGGTTCCCAAGAAGGACAACTCACTTCGCATGTGCATTGATTTCAAACATATCAATCGGGGGTGCCCGAAAGATCATTTTCCTCTCCCTCGCATCGACCAAATTGTCGACTCGACCGCAGGGTGCGAGAGATTGTCTTTTTTAGACGCTTATTCCGGGTATCATCAGATCCGTCTGTATGGACCTAACGAAATCAAAACAGCTTTCATCACTCCATTCGGGTGCTTCTGCTATATAACCATGCCATTCGGCCTCAAGAATGCCGGAGCCACGTTCATGAGAATGATTCAAAAGTGTTTACTCACTCAAATCAGTCGGAATGTGGAAGCGTACATGGATGATATCGTGGTCAAGTCGCGAAAGGGTTCCGACCTATTGACTGACCTATCTGAAACATTTGCCAATCTCAGAAGGTAAGATATCAAGCTCAATCCATCGAAGTGCACATTCGGAGTACCTGGCGGAAAGTTACTCGGTTTTCTCATTTCAGAACGAGGAATCGATGCTAACCCAGAAAAAGTTGGCACCATACTCCGAATAAAATGCCCTGTGCATGTGCACGATGTCCAGAAGCTTACTAGATGCTTGGCCGTGTTAAGTCGATTCATCTCTCGCCTCGGTGAAAAGGCATTGCCCCTTTACCGACTGATGAAGAAGGCAGACAAGTTCGAGTGGACTCCAGAAGCTGATGCAGCGTTTGCCGAGTTAAAAACTCTGCTCTCCACCCACCCGGTGCTTGCTGCACCAATCAGCAAAGAGCCTCTGTTGCTTTATATTGCAGCCACAGGACAAGTCGTCAGCACAGTACTTACGGTCGAGCGGGTAGAAGAAGGGAAAGCCTTCAAAGTTCAGCGCCCAGTGTATTATCTCTCTGAAGTTTTGACCCCATCGAAGCAAAGATATCCTCATTATCAGAAGCTTGTATATGGGATCTACATGACCATGAAGAAGGTTGCTCATTATTTCTCTGATCATGACATTACAGTCGTCAGCGACGCACCATTGTCAGAGATTCTGCACAACAGAGATGCAACTGGTCGAGTGGCTAAATGGGCGATTGAACTCCTTCCCCTTGATGTCAAATTCGAGGCAAAGAAAGCCATTAAGTCCGAAGCTATAGCAGATTTCCTTGCCGAGTGGATTGAACAACAACAGCCGACTCAAGTTCACTCGGAGCATTGGACCATGTTCTTTGATGGCTCTAAGATGTTAAATGGTTCTGGTGCTGGGGTTGTTTTGGTTTCCCCCGAGGAGACAAGCTCAGATATGTGCTCCAGATCCACTTTGATTCCTGCAACAATGAAGCAGAATATGAAGCACTCTTGTATGGGTTGCGCATGGCCATTTCACTCGGCGTTCGTCGCCTTATGGTCTATGGCGATTAAGATTTGGTGGTCAATCAGGTGATGAAGGAGTGGGACATTAGAAGCCCAGCCATGACTGGATACTGCAATGCAGTGAGGAAGCTCGAAAAGAAGTTCGAAGGGTTAGAGCTCCACCACATACCCCGACTAAAAAATCAAGCAGCTGACGATCTGGCTAAGATAGGATCCAAAAGAGAAGCCATCCCTAGTGATGTGTTCTTGGAGCATATCCACGCTCCGTCAGTCGTAGAAGATCCTTTTACCGATGAAGCTCCGCAACCTAAGAGTGTTACGGATCCGACTGAGGTTGAAGTCCCAACAGTGATCCGACTGAGCTCAAGGCACACGAGTCGACTATGCTTCAGTCGCTCATCCACAGTCGAATGGACAGGCAGAACGAGCCAACGGTTTGATCCTCAAAGGATTGAAACCCCGTTTGATGCGTGATCTTAAGCATGTGGCTGGTGCATGGGTCGACGAACTTCCCTCGGTTCTTTGGGGGTTAAGGACCACGCCCAACCGGTCGACTGGAAGAACTCCATTCTTCTTGGTCTACGGAGCTGAAGCAGTCTTGCCGAGCGACCTTCTCCACAATGCTCCCCGGGTCGAGCTCTACACCGAAGCTGAAGCAGAACAAGCGCGGCAGGATGCAGTCGACCTTTTAGAGGAAGAAAGGGAGATGGCTCTGATCAGATCGACCATTTACCAACAAGTCTTGCATCGCTTCCACGCCAAAAACGTGAAGAGTCGAGCTTTCCAGGAAGGAGATTTAGTTCTCCGAGTGGATCAGCAGAAACCACACAAGCTTGCTCCTTCTTGGGAAGGTCCCTTCATCGTCACCAAGGTTCTCCACAATGGAGCGTACCGTCTTTACAATGTCGAGCATCAGATCGACGAGCCCCGAGCTTGGAACGTGGAGCTCCTCCGCCCCTTTTACACTTAAAGTATTCACTCGGATGAGTTGTAATAAAAATACTTCTGTAGTTTATTTATCAAAGACAAGAGCTTTATAATTTTCCCAGTAATTGTTATCTCTTTTGTCCACACAAAACAATCCCCTAGTAGGTGGCTTGGCTGCAAATCCGATTCGCCCAAGTCTATAAAAAAAATCCTAACCGAGTGGTGAGCCAGTCTCCCACACGAAGGCTTAGCTGTGAAATCCGTTTCGCCTAAGATAAACAAAATCCTACCGAGTGGTAAGCCAGCCTTCCACTCGGAGGCTTAGCTGCAGTCCAAGTACTCGCCTAAGATAAACAAAATCCTACCGAGTGGTAAGCCAGCTTTCCACTCGGAGGCTTAGCTGCAGTCCAAGTACTCGCCTAAGATAAACAAAAATCCTATCGAGTGGTAAGCCAGCCTTCCACTCGGAGGCTTAGCTGCAGTCCAAGTACTCACCTAAGATAAACAAAATCCTACCGAGTGGTAAGCCAGCCTTCCACTCGGAGGCTTAGCTATAGTCTAAGTACTCGCCTAAGATAAACAAAAATCCTACCGAGTGGTAAGCCAGCCTTCCACTCGGAGGCTTAGCTGCAGCATTGCGCTCGCCTAAGTACAAATACAACATGCGCTTCGCAAGGAGGACGAGGTGCAGGTCGACTGCTACCCTCTCCTTCTGAGCTACGCCACAAGTATAACATGTGCTCTGCAAGGAGGACGAGGTGCATGTCGACCGCTACCCTCTCCTTCCGAGCTACGCCACAAACACAACGTGCGCTTTGCAAGGAGGACGAGGTGCAGGTCGACTGTTACCCTCTCCTTTCGAGCTACGCCACCAATACAAAATCCTACCGAGTGGAGAGCAGACCTCCCACTCGGGGGCTTAGCTGCAGCCCAGTGCTCGCCTAAGTATCTGAAATCCTACCGAGTGGAGAGCAGACCTCCCACTCGAGGGCTTAGCTGCAGCCTAGTGCTCGCCTAAGTATCTAAAAATCCTACCGAGTGGAGAGCAAACCTCCCACTCGGGGGCTTAGCTGCAGCCCAGTGCTCGCCTAAGTATCTAAAAACCCTACCGAGTGGAGAGCAGACCTCCCACTCGGGGGCTTAGCTGCAGCCCAGTGCTCGCCTAAGTATCTGAAATCCTACCGAGTGGAGAGCAAACCTCCCACTCGGGGGCTTAGCTGCAGCCCAGTGCTCGCCTAAGTATCTAAAAATCCTACCGAGTGGAGAGAAGACCTCCCACTCGGGGG
>NC_057804.1:27359201-27369354 GCF_018294505.1 Triticum aestivum | reverse complement strand
GTGCTCGCCTAAATATCTAAAAATCCTACCGAGTGGAGAGCAAACCTCCCACTCGGGGGCTTAGCTGCAGCCCAGTGCTTGCCTAAGTATCTAAAAACCCTACCGAGTGGAGAGCAGACCTCCCACTCGGGGGCTTAGCTGCAGCCCAGTGCTCGCCTAAGTATCTGAAATCCTACCGAGTGGAGAGCAGACCTCCCGCTCGGGGGCTTAGCTGCAGCCCAGTGCTCGCCTAAGTGTATTGGGGAACAAGTCGATTGCAATGAGCGCTTCGCTTTAACCTGCAAAAGACACTTCAAACCAAATGCAAACATATTCAACGTTGAATCCAAGTTCGGATAACACCTAACAGAACCGAAAGTGCTCAGGCGCTAGGCCTGTTAAGGTTTGTCGGTTACAAAACTCACTCGGCATACCGAGGCAAATTTAAAGTATCAAGCTCAGAAGTTTTTTACCCTTCCTGTGGAGGGCTGGAAGGTGCAACAAACTCGTCCAGGTCGATTCCATCTGCAATTCGAGTGGCGGCAGCGATGAAGGTCTCCATGAAGGATCGGAAATCGTGCTTCTTGGTATTAGCCACCCTAAGAGCCACAAGCTTGTCCTCTCGTGTATCCTTGCAGTGAACGCGGACCAGAGACAGAGCAACATCCGCACCGCACCTGGCCGAAGACTTCTTCCACTCCTGCACTCGACTTGGGACCTCGTTCAGTCGAGTCATCAAAGACTCGAGGTCGTTCTAGAGCGTCTCTCTTGGACAGAGTGTCGTGTCGATGCGAGAAATTGCGACCTTCAGCCTTGTGAGATAGTCGATGACAGCAGCAACACGAGATTCAAGCCGGACCACATTCATGGCGACTTCATCTTTCACGGGAGAGTTGATGGGGTCCAGGTTTACTTCCAGTCGACTGGTCTCCTCTTCAAAGTTTTGGCAAAATTCTGCAAGCACAACCACCGAGTCAAGGCAACAGTGGGAGGTTACAGTTAAAATATTTGTTTGATACAAAAGATTACCTTCAAGCATGAGAAACAACTTCTTGGCGAGTCCACCCAGATAAGCCTCCAGATCGTTCTTCTTTCTCATCAACTCGCTGGCCTTGTCATTCAGGGTGGTCTTGTCACTTTTCAGTCGACTGACCTCCTGGTTGGCAGCATCAAGAGCAGCTTTCAGATTGGTGTTTTCTTCTTCAAGCTTGGTCACTGAAGCCAGCTTCTCATCTGCAAGCTTGGTCTTCTCTAAAGCAGTTTTCGCATCTCCGCCAAGTCAATTTCTTGCTTCTTCAGGGCATCCCTCACTTTGTCTGCAAAGTTACAGTGAGATTAGATTCGGAAACAAGTGAGAGGCAAAGGCAGTCGTCAAAAGGCCTCACCAAGCATACCTTTAGCTTCCTCCTTCGCCTTCGTCAAGTTCTCTTGGGCCAGTTTCAGATCGAGCTCGAGCTGGATGTGTTTGTTCTCCAACTCAGTATAACGAGCCGCAAGGTCACAGGATTTCTACGAAGAACCAATCGACAGATGTCAAAGACAATTCACTTCCGAGTGACTAAGGAAAAATCATAGCGTTTCTAAGACTACGGCCGAATACAAACATTCGACCATAGTCTCGGGGACTACACCCAGTGGGTGCACTCAGCGTGCCCCCACTAGTTTTATCAGTTAGAGTCGACCAGTCGACCAACAAAAAAAATGGGAGATGTTCTTCAGACTATAGTCGACTGCCAGCAGTCGACCACAGTCTCGGGGACTACACCCACTGGGTGCACTCAGCGTGCCCCCACCGGTCTATGAATCTATTCGACCTAGTCGAGTAAGGAAAAAACTTAAGACATAAAGCCTATGGTCGACTGCCAGCAGTCGACCATAGCCTTGGGGACTACACCCAGTGGGTGCACTCAGTGTGCCCCCACTAATCCAGAATTTCAATCGACACACCCAGTGGGTGTAGGACAAACTCTAAGAATTTCAGAAAGAAGAGTTTTCAGATATCATATCCTAACAGAACAGGCAGTGACCGACTGACCTGAACATTACTCTGAAGAGCCGAACTGGCGTCATAGGCTGCCTGGCTGGCTTATCGTATTGCCTTCACTTGCTCCATCATGACCCCCGCTTGGCGTATTGCTTCTTTAGCAGCACTAGCTTGGTCTTCTGGAACGGGGTAGGTTGAGAAAAGCGAGGGTTGGGCAGCACTCGACGACGAAGGACGAGCACTCGTCAACGGCACCGCAAAGGTTACGGTAGGCCGAGTGACATTGTCTCCCTCCACGACCAACGTCTCGGGTGCTGGCACGTCCTGAGTCGCCTTGCTAGCAGACGCCTTCTTGCTCCTCCTCTGCCTTGGTGGTTCCTCATCGTCATCGTCGGGAAGATCGATAACGACGTTAGATGAAGCTGCAGAAAAAGAATCAAAATTAGAGACAAGAAAGCCAATCGACTGAAGGCGGAACTACAAGAGTCATACCAGGTTTCGAAGTAACAGCATCCTCCATCTCCTGATCTCCAGCTCTGGCCGAGGTATCAGAAGTAGCAGCACTGCAGTTTCAAAAGACAGTCGACTAGCTCGTGAGTCGACCAAGAATAAGTTCATGAGGAGCAGACAAATCCAAGCTACACCATTACCCTGAGATAGTGGGGATCACCATCTTCATCTTCGGCAAGACCTTCGCCGACTTTGACGGCGCCACCCGAGATTGCTTTGGAGCTTTCTCAGTCGGCGCCGGAGAAGTAGTCCGAGGGCGCTTGGACGACTGCGTGGCGGTTGCGACCCCCTTACCGCGCTCGACCGCGGGATCATGGACAAGCTTCGAGCGTCTTTCCGAGCGAGGAGGTACAACTTCCTCCTCCTCCTCCTCCTCTTCTTCCTCCTCACCAGAGTCACCACCCTCATCATCGTCGTCAGCATCCGAATCCCACTCCTCCGGGCTTTCGCCCCCACTTCCTTCCTCCTCTGCAGTCGGTGTTTGCGCTCCATTGGGCATGGAGTATAACTCCGTGGTGGCCTGTCAGGCAACAAAGCAAAACAAAGATCACTCGACCAATTCGCAGCGAAGCAGAATGAATAAAACAGGATTGCAATTGGAGATAAGTGGCCATACCGTGTCTGGTGTGTAGGTACAGTCGAGTGGTGGGATCCTCCTAGCCCCTCGAGGGTTGTCCTTATTCCCCATGATTGCGGCTACCCACCTCTCCAGTGTGGCGTCGTCGACCGCTTCTGGATGGACCCGAGTGGTGTCTTCGGTACCACAATACAGCCACATTGGATGGCCTCGGTACTGAAGTGGTTGGATGCGCCACCTAAGGAAGACCTCCAGAAGATCCATACCCGTCACTTCGTCTCTAACGAGTTGGACTACGCGCTCCATCAGCATTTTTACCTGAGCTTTCTCCTCAGGAAGCACTTTTAGAGAAGATGGTTTGTCCACTCGGTCCATGGAAAACGGAAGGAGACCAGTCGACTGCCCCGGCGTCGGCTCGTCTTGGCAGTAAAACCAAGTCGACTGCCACCCTCTGACCGACTCAGGAAGGGTCATGGCCGGGAAAGTACTCTTATTCCTCATCTGAATCCCAAGACCCCCGCACATCTGGATAACCTTAGTCCTCTCGTCACCCGGACTCGCCTTTTTCACCGTCTGTGAGTGACAGGTGAATATGTGCTTAAAGAGACCCCAATGAGGTCGACAACCCAGGAAGTTCTCACACATGGAAATGAAAGCAGCGAGATGGGCGATAGAATTGGGAGTGAAATGGTGGAGTTGCGCCTCAAAAAAGTTCAAGAACCCTCGGAAGAAAACACTCGGCGGTAGAGAGAATCCACGATCGATATGACTGGCTAGGAGGACGCACTCACCCTCCTGCGGCTGCGGTTGACACTCGGACCCCGGAAGCCTTGCTGACCCATGGGGGATCAGACCCTCGTTGGCCAGGTCATTGAGATCCGTCTCGGTGATGGTCGAGTGGGTCCAATCCCCTTGGGCCTAACCCTTTGGCAGGCGGGATCTTGACGAAGATCTGCCCCGACTGGACGCTCTCCCCTTCGCTTTCCCCGCCGCCATCGCCTTCTTCGCGCGCTCCAAGGCCGCCGTCTTCTCCTTCACCATTGTCGTCGGTGAAGCGCGCGAGAAGTGGATAAGCAGAGGCGAGAGCTGGCGCAGCGGGCGAAGGCAAAGAGGGCGGAGACAAGAATGGGAAGGCACTGTTCAAAAAACCCTCGCTCGTCGCTTTATATAAGGACACTTCCGAGTGGCTGACGAGTAGGCCCGGGCGGTCCTGTCACATCCCGAAACAGTCGCGCACGCATGATACATGGCGAAAAAGGCGGCGCGGAAATCGAGGCGTCCGCGCCTTATCCCATCCGAGTACCGCGGTCCGCCCCGTTTCGCATGCTTCCCAAAATTCGGATCCCGCAAAATCCGCCAACAGCAGATCAATCTGTCAGACGATATCTTTCCTGCGATCCGTCGCTCGGAAGTTCACTAAAGTTCAAAAGTTCACTCGACAGAAGACAAGAATGGATCAAGGCCACTCAAGTAAAGTTGACGCCAACACCAAAAGAGAAATCGCCGATCCAGGATACGACATAATCAAAGCACGGGAAATAGGTCGGAGAAAATCATCAACAACTTCACTCGAACCTCGATCCATTCGGGGGCTAATGATGATGTTATGTACCTAGGGTAGGGTCATGGACCTATCTAGGATACCATACCCAAGGACATCCTTAGATGAAGCTACCTTTCAGTCGACCAAGAGGGACTCCACTCGACCGGCTAGAAGACACTCGACGAACCTAAGGACACTCGACCATGAAGACTCACTCGACCACCAGGAGTTCAGAATCTACTCTGTATCCAAACGGTCTGTAATTAAGTAGTCTTAATGGTCATGATGACACTTTATGTAGGGTGTTACTAGTAACGCCCTGCCTTAATGTACTTTTACCCTCTGCTACGTGGGTTGGCTGGGGTCCTGGCGTCCTCTATATAAGCCACCCCCCTCCACTGGTAGAGGGGTTCGCACCCCTGTAACTCATATACATATAAACCAGTGGACCGCCTCCGGGCTCCGAGATGTAGGGCTATTACTTCCTCAGAGAAGGGCCTGAACTCGTTAAACACTCGTGTGTACAACTACTCCATAGCTAGGATCTTGCCTCTCCATACCTACCCCCCATTCTACTGTCAGACTTAGAACCACGACACCGGCGAAGGCTCCAAGATGGGATCTCGCGGATACAGAAGGTTACGGCGGTGGAAATTGTGTTTCGGGTGCTCCCTGGATGTTTTCGGGGTACGTAGGCTTATATAGGAGGAAGAAGTACGTCGGTGGCCGCCCGAGGGGCCATGAGACAGGGGGCGCGCCCTATAGGGGGGGGCTCCTATCTCGTGGAGGCCTCGGCTGCTTCTTGACTTGCACTCCAAGTCCTCTGGATCACGTTCGTTCCAAAAATCACGCTCCCGAAGGTTTCATTCCGTTTGGACTCCATTTGATATTCCTTTTCTTCGAAATACTGAAATAGGCAAAAAAACAGCAATACGGGTTGGGCCTCCGGTTAGTAGGTTAGTCCCAAAAATGATAATATTGTGTAAAATAAAGCCCATAAAAATCTAAAAGGGGTAATATAATAGCATGGAACAATAAAAAATTATAGATGCGTTGGAGACGTATCAGTCAGCCAAGCTTTCCGAACTAAAACTGGTTTTACTGAGTACCAGCAGTCGCTCAAGCGTACTCGAGATGTTGGCTCATCCTTGAGTCAGCCTGCTCAGAAACATCGAGTCTAGATCCCACACAATGTTCATCATCGACCTGCTCCAACACCAATGCCGTCTTATGTGGCACCTCATCTGCCTTCGCCGCCGAGACAGCTAATTATTCAGGGTGGACAGCCAGAGCACCTTACCCTCGATTGTCACCTGGGTCAGTCCCAAGATGCACCATGTCTTCCTATTGGCCGTAAGAAGAGTTGCCGAAACCGCCGGTTCAGAAACCGTAATATCATATCGCCTGATGTTGTACTTGGCCATGCCAATCATGTCGATGATGAAAAGGCTCAGGAGGAACCGACTATCATGCTGGGAACTCTCTCTGTTAATTCAGTACCAGCCTCTGTCCTCTTTGATTCAGGAGCTTCGCATGCTTTTGTGTCCCAACAATTTGCTCAGTCACATGAGTTATACTGGAAAAATTACCCACTCCTCTAATGGTTCAGTCCCCGGGATCCAAGTGGCAAACCACAATGGTATGCCCTCACAACCAAATCGAGATTGGAGGTCTACTTTTCTGGCTTCTCTCATTGTGCTCGGACCTTCCAACATAGACATCATTCTTGGTATGGACTGGTTGACAGCCCATAGTGCTAAGATCAACTGTGCTACCAAGATAGTCCAGCTCACTCACCCTTCTGGCCAGACAGTCCAATATTCAGCCCGAACAACTCAGGATGCCGAGAATCAGATATATGTTTTGAATGCATTGAATGCTTCACCTCTTGAGGGAATAGAGAACATTCCAGTCGTTCGTGATTTTGAAGATGTCTTTCCAGAAGAACTTCCAGGAATACCCCCTACTAGATTTGTTGAATTCGTCATAGACTTGAAACCGGGCACAACTCCTATTGCCAAGCGACCCTACAAGATGCCGCCACATGAGCTCCTTGAACTTAAGGAGGAAATCGAAAGATCTCTTCACAAGGGTTTCATTTGTCCAAGTTCATCTGCTTGGGGAGCACCTTCTCTCTTTGTCAAGAAGAAGGATGGTACGAATCGTTCGGTCCAAGATTACCGACCTATCAACCAGGTAACAATTCAAAACAAGTATCCGCTTCCCAGAATCAACGATCTGTATGATCAACTTGCTGGTTCCTCAGTATTCTCTAAGCTTGATTTGACGTTGGGTTACCACCAGATCCGGGTTCGTGAAGAAGATATTCGCAAGACCACCTTAGTTACTCGCTATGGTTCATACAAGTACACCGTCATGTCCTTCGGCTTGACCAATGCTCCAGTGACTTTCTCTCGTCTGATGAACTATATGTTCATGGAATACCTCGACAAGTTTGTCATGGTTTATCTGGATGATATCCTTGTATACTCCAAGAACAAAGAAGAACATGTTGAACACCTTCGACTTGTTCTGGAAAAGCTTCGAGAACATCAACTCTATGCAAAGTATTCTAAATGTGAATTCTGGCTTCCTGAAGTGACCTACCTTGGGCATGTCATCTCTAAGGATGGTATTGCCGTCAACCCTGGGCGAGTTCAGGCTATTCTCGGTTGGACTCCTCCGAAGAATGTCAAGCAAGTCAGAAGTTTTCTCGGACTCGCCAGCTATTGTCGTCGATTTGTCGATAACTTCTCCAAGATTGCCAAGCCACTGACTGGTCTGCTTCACAAAGGCGTCAAGTTTGATTGGACAGAAAAGTGTCAGGAAAGTTTCCAAGCACTCAAAGACAAGCTGACTTCTGCCCCAGTGCTTGCTCCGCCAGATACTAAGAAGGATTTCATCATTTACTACGACGCTTCACGACAAGGATTAGGTTGTGTCCTAATGCAAGAGCGCAGAGTGATTGCCTATGCCTCTCATCAATTGCACCCTCACGAAGAGAACTACCCATCTCATGACCTCGAGCTTGCTGCTGTCATACATGCACTGAAACAGTGGCGACATTACCTTCTCGGTAATCGTTGTGAGATCTTCACCGACCACCAAAGTCTGAAGTATCTGTTTACCCAGCCAGACCTGAACCTCCATCAACAGAGATGGATGGAGATGGTAGCAGATTTTGACTTGGGTATTTCCTATACACCAGGCAAGGCTAATGTAATGGCTGATGCTTTGAGCCGCAAGTCATATTGCAATCACCTCGAGGTTTAAAAAGTTCATCCCTCGCTTGTTGAAGAATTCAGAAAGCTGAACCTCCATATTGTTCCTCTTGGTGCACTTGCACCCCCTCCTCCAGAATTCCGCAAGATGAACCTTTGTGTTGTTTCCCAGGGTTCCCTCAATACCCTGGCTGTCGAACCAGATCTCTTGGACTCCATCAAGAGAATTCAAGGATATGACTCTCAAGTTGAGAAGATTAAACGCTACCTCGCAGAAGGAAAGCCCTCATTCTTCACTGTTCCTGATGATGGCACTTTGTACTTCAAAGGCCGCCTAGTGGTGTCGTGTAAGGAGAAAAACCTGGATATGACTAAGGAAGTTATGAAAGAAGCTTACGATACACCTTTGTCTATTCATCCCGGTAGCACCAAGATGTACCAAGACATTCGTCAGAGATTCTTGTGGTCAAATATGAAGCAAGACATTGCTCGTTATGTTGCTGAATGGGACGTTTGCCGTCGTATCAAAGCAGAACACCAAAGGCCCGCTGGAACTCTGCAACCTATCTCTATTCCTAAATGGAAATGGGACCATGTTGAAATGGACTTCGTCACTGGATTTCCCAAATCACAGAAAGGTAATGATGCCATTCTTGTCGTCATTGACCGGCTTTCCAAAGTTGCACACTTCCTGGCCGTCAAAGAAACCATCACTGCTAGTCAGTTGGCAACTCTCTATATGTCCAAAATTGTTTCACTTCACAGTATTCCGCTAGTAATCAGCTCAGATAGTGGCGGCTTATTCACTTCAAGATTCTAGGCAAGTTTCCAAGAAGCTATGGGAACTCATCTGTCTTTCAACACTGCTTTTCACCCTCAGTCTCAGGGAAAAGTTGAATGCGTCAACCAAGTTCTCAAAGACATGCTTCGAGCTTGTGTTATTTCCTTCGGCAACAAATTGGAGGAATCTCTCTCGTATGCTGAGTTCTCTTACAACAATAGGTATCAAGCTAGTCTGAAGATGGCTCCCTTCGAAGTGTTATATGGACGAAAGTGCCGAACCCCTCTGAACTGGTTAGAAACCAGGGAACGTCCACTCTTCGCTCCGTATATTATCCAACACGCCGAAGAACAAGTCCGCATCATTCGCGAGAATCTCAAGACTGCTTAGTCACGTCAAAAGAGTCAGTATGACCGTCATCATAAGGACATGGTCTATCAACCTGGCGAAAAGGCTTATCTTCGAGTCACACCAATGAAGGGTGCTCACCGCTTCGGGATCAACGGAAAGCTAGCTCCTCGCTATATTGGTCCATTCACTATTCTTGAAAGGCGTGGAAAAGTGGCATACCAGTTGGAGCTCCCGTCGAACCTTTCTCAGGTTCACGATGTGTTCCACGTGTCACAACTCCGCCGCTGCTTCAAGGACCCAATCCGAGCAGTGGATCATGAAGTCCTCGAGTTGCAACAGGACCTCTCCTATAAAGAGCATCCGGTCCGCATACTCGACCAAGCTGAACGCCGCACATGTCAGAACGCGGTCAAGTTCCTCAAGGTCCAGTGGTCGCATCACTCTGAAGACGAAGCCACTTGGGAACGCGAGGATCGTATTCGTGAAGAATACCCTGCTTTGTTTCCTTCTACCTCCTAAATCTCGGGACGAGATTTCTTGTAGTGGGGGAGAATTGTAACGCCCGGATAATTATGCAACAGTAATCATGCTAATGGTGCCATGTCATCGAGAATTACTGTGGTTAAGTTCACGTTGTTTCGAAGTCGGTTCTGTTTTCATATTTAAAATGAGTAAAAAAAGAAAGGCAAAAGTAAATAAAATAAAGGGAGAAGGCAACAAAAAAATAGAAAAGAAGAACCTCCTCGGGCCTCGGCCCACTCCCACTGGCCAGCCCACCTAAGGCGGCCCACTCCCCCGCTTCCCTGGCCTATTAGGACACCCCCACTACCCGAACCCTAACCATCTCCCGATCCCCACTCCTCCCACCTTGCTACCTCACCTCGCCCCCGAGCCAACCCCCAACGCCCGTCTGCGCCGCCCCGTTCCCGATCTGGAACTCGGGCTCGGCCCCGACGCCACCGCCGCTCAAAACCTTCCTCGCCGGAGCCACGACCTCGTCGGACCGTCCCCGTCCTCCTCCTCAACGGCCACCAACGCGCCTCGACGCCCCCTGCTCACCAACGCCGGTGAGGACCCCGGTCGTCTTCCCCTCCCCCTGTCCGTCATCGCGGTCGCCGTGCTCCGCGTGCACACCAGGCCGCCTTGATCGCGAGCCGCGTCCTACAGCCCCGCCACCTCCGACGCATCACCGCGCCCTCGCTCGCGC
>NC_057804.1:27044552-27054029 GCF_018294505.1 Triticum aestivum | reverse complement strand
TCCGACTCCGCCCGGCCCCGTCCTTCCTCGACTCCGGCGCCCTCCTCCGGCCGCCGCCCGGCCTCGTCCCCGGCGTCCTCCGCCGGCCGCCCCTTGCTCCATCTCCGTCCTCGCCTCGGTTCGCGCGCCCCGGATCCAGATCCGATCCGGTTGACTTCTTCTCCCCCCCGTTTTCAGTCCTATTTCTGCTGTTAAATTGTTGCATCTTCATCGCATCACATCTTCACACCCGTAGCTCCGTTTCGTGCGTGTAATATGTCAAATTGTTCGCCTCGAAGAGTACATCATTTCATTCCATTGCATAATTTACATTTGAGCTCATCTTGATGCCCGAAATGCTGTTGGAAGAGGGCTTCATACTGTTAGTTTCAGATTCTTATCAGAACGAGCTCTTTTGTCATTTTTGCCATGATTGACGTGTGCATCCTATGAACTTGGTCTCTAAATGTGTTTTGAACTAGGCTATGTCTTATTTACAGAGGTGCTTACCATGTATTTTTGTGACCAATGTGGTGACTAGCACAAGCATGCAAACTAGGCTTCGTGTTAACGCTGATTTTAGTTCCTGTTCTGCTGTAAATTTGATGCCATGTAAACATGTTGCTACAGAGAGATCCATGCATAATTTGAGATACTTCAGTAAGGGTGTTTTGAAAACATGGTCTTGCTCTATCCATCCATGGTCCTGGTTGCAATTATGGAGTAGTCTAGCATGTCATTTTCGTGCTCTACTTTTGCTTTAAATTGTTTCCTGGCAGATTGTTTACATGTTATTCAATTTTGCCGGGGTTGTTGTAGTTGATCCGGGTATGCTATGATGTTGTTTCTTGCCATGTTTAGCTTCTATGCCATGTCTTTTTGATGGATGCATGCTTAGTTTATATTTAGATGCTTTGTAGTGAGTGCATCGAGCTCACAAAGGTGCCCTCGTTTTTATGTCAATGCCATGCTTTGTTTGCTGAAATCTGTTAACGAAACTTGCTATGTTTACGTGGGTGCCATCATATTTTCTGATCCTTTTTGGCTTATGGTCAGTAAGGGACTTTTGATCTATGCTTTGTGTAGATTCATGCCATGTCTTATTTTTCTATTATAAGTTCCTGTAGCATGTTGATAACTTGCTCTGAACATTGCTTCGTGCTGCTGTTTATGCCATGTCCAGCCTGTTAATTTTTGCACTTTCTCCATGCTTGTTTGAACCTGTTATGATGTGAATTAGCCGTAGCTCAGTGTTCATCTTTTGTAAAGCATCTCCTGTAGATCATTGCCACATGCTTTATTTTTATGTTGGGGTGTTGTAGCATAGTTTCTTGTTGCACGCAAAGTAGCTTCATGCTGATAATCGCAGCTTTGTGCCATTCTTGTTTTGCTTGCCATTTGCAAACCGTGCATTCGTTCCCGGTGATCTTTATATCGATTTCGACCGAAATCATCTCATCTTTCCAGCGGCATGCTTGGTTTGCCAAGTTGATGCCTTGTTCATCATCTTTCCTTCCGAAGCACGCTTATGCATTGCATATCACATCTCGCATATCATGACATGTATTGCATCATGTTGTTTGTGCATTGCACCGTGATTTATTGTGGTTCCTTTGCTTTTGTTCTTGCTTTGGGTAGAGCCGGGAGATGAGAACGCTTATGAGGAGCCTGTTGAGAACGCTTACGAGGATCCAGCCTTCGACAACTCTGAGAACCTTGCAGGCAAGATGACCATACCTTCGAAATCATTTCTAACTTTGCTTGCTAGTACTCGCTCTATCGCTATGTTGGCCCTACCTGCCTTTGTTTACCATGCCTACCTATTTCCATGTTAAACCTCTAACCATCCTGTCCTAGCAACCATTGATTGGCTATGTCACCGCTTTTGCTCAGCCCCTCTTATAGCATTGTTAGTTGCAGGTGAAGATGAAGTTTGTTCCTGGTCGGAACATGGTTATTCTTGGGATATCCCAATATCTCCTGTTTATATTAATGCACCTTATATACTTGGTAAAGGGTGGAAGGCTCAGCCTTATGCCTGGTGACTTGTTCCACTCTTGTCGCCCTAGTTCCGTTATACCGGTGTTATGTTCCTTGATTTTGCGTTCCTTACACGGTTGGGTGATTTATGGGACCCCCTTAACAGTTCGCTTTGAATAAAACTCCTCCAGCAAGGCCCAACTTTGGTTTTACCATTTGCCACCTAAGCCCTTTTCCCTTGGGTTTTCGCGATCCCAAGGGTCATCTTTATTTTAACCCCCCCGGGCCAGTGCTCCTTCGAGTGTTGGTCCGAAATGAGCTGCCTGCGGGGCCACCTCGGGGAAACTTGAGGGCTGGTTTTACTCGTAGCTAGTCTCATCCGGTGTTGCCCTGAGAACGAGATATGTGCAGCTCCTATCAGGATTTGTCGGCACATCGGGCGGCTTTGCTGGTCTTGTTTTACCATTGTCGAAATGTTTTGCGAACCGGGATTCCGAGACTGATCGGGTCTTCCCGGGAGAAGGTATATTCCTTCGTTGACTGTGAGATCTTGTGATGGGCTAAGTTGGGACACCCCTGCAGGGTATATAATCTTTCGAAAGCGGTGCCCGTGGTTATGAGGCAGATGGAAAATTGTTAATGTCCGATTGTAGATAACTTGACACTTGACTTCATTAAAATGCATCAACTGCGTGTGTAGCCGTGATGGTCTCTTCTCGGCGGAGTCCGGGAAGTGAACACGGTTTGTGTTATGCTTGACGTAAGTAGTTTCAGGATCACTTCTTGATCGCTTCTAGTTTCTCGACCGACGCGTTGCTTCTCTTCTCGCTCTCACTTGCGTATGTTAGCCACCATATATGCTTAGTGCTTGCCGCAGCTCCACCATATTACACCTTTTCCTACCTATGAGCTTAAATAGTCTTGATCTCGCGGGTGTGAGATTGTTGAGTCCCTGTGGCTCACAGATTCTACCAAAACAGATGCAGGTGCCGGTGATACCAGCGCAGATGGCGCAACTGAGCTGAAGTGGGAGTTTGATGAGGCTCTTGGTCGTTACTATGTATCGTTTCCAGATGATCAGTAGTGGAGCCCAGTCGGGACGATCGGGGATCTAGCATTTGGGGTTGTCTTCTTTTCATTTGAACTTGACCGTAGCCAGTCTATGAGTGTACTTCGAATGATGTATGAACTTAAATTATGTATTGTGTGAAGTGGCGATTGTAAGCCAACTCTCTTTATCCCATTCTTGTTCATTACATGGGATTGTGTGAAGATGACCCTTCTTGCGACAAAACCACTATGCGGTTATGCCTCTAAGTCGTGCTTCAACACGTGGGAGATATAGCCGCATCGTGGGTGTTACAAGTTGGTAATCAGAGCCATCCCCAACTTAGGAGCCCCCTGCTTGATTGTTTGCTGGCGAAGTTGAGTCTAGAACAAAAATGTTTTGAGTCTTAGGATTATATATATCGGAGAGTAGGATTCTTTTTACTCCTCAGTCCCTTCGTCGCTCTGGTGAGGTCTCCTGACGTAGATGTTTTGACTATCCTCTTCTCAAATTTCACTAATTTTTTTTTAGGATCACGCGGGTATCTTGGAATCGTTTCGATGGTTTTGTGACGAGAACATTGTTCTTGGTGCCTCCTGTCTATTTATGTGGCTTTGACCCGGGGAGTCGAGCTCTGAGGTGTTGTCATCACAATTTTATCGTTACAGTTCTGGAATACCTGAGATTTGCCGACATTGAAAATCTCTTTTATGCAGTTGTTGGTGAGATAACCTCGACGCCACCCAGTACTGGAGCGGGAGTTCGGGAGTATTGCCATAACTCATATAACGGATGCTTTTCAAAGGTTGAGGTACACGATTTCCAAAGGTTTCTTGGTTATGTGTTGACGGATGGATACAGCTGGATGTAGGGATTGTTAGTTTGGGTGAGATATATTGCTTCCCCTGTATCCCCAACACCAGATTGCATAACCGGAAAATTTCGGAAGTTTATAGGTGGGATTCAAGTAGCTCTAGCATTTCTTCCCGCAGATATTTGGTTTGTGATTGGGTAATCCTTACCACTTATTTGTTCCAGTTGTACCTTGTTTACTTCATTCATCAATATCTTATCAAGTGGCTTCTCACCTTTATGGACGTGTGATGTTTACTTTGGAATTCATTCGTTCATCCTTGTTCGAATGTTTATTGTGAAGACTATATGTTGCAATTTCTATCCGTTGATTCAACTTGTCTATCTGTCTATCAAGATGCTAACGGATGTCAACTTCTTCAGGATGGCTCCGCCAACGCATCAGAATCCGGAACGCAATGATGGGAGTTAGGCGAACCCTCCACCTCCACCTCCGCCTCCAGAGGCATGGCAAGCTTTGATGGCAGCCTCTAATGCCCATGCTCAGATGATGATCCAGCTCATGCAAGAGCGCAACCAAGGCCAAGGCAACCAAGGGAATCAAGGTCAAGGGCAGTTCAATCATCAGCCTCTATTTCCTACCCTCAACCAGTTCCTGGCAAATCAGCCGAAGTCTTTCAGCTACTGTGTCGAGGCCACAGACGCCGATGATTGGCTCGTGGATATCAACAAGCATTTTGAATGCAGCAATGTCAGGCCTGAGGACTATGTCAAGTTCACTTCTTTTCAACTCAAGGATCAGGCAACTGATTGGTTCCAGCAATACAAGGATTCCAGAGGTGGTCGAGTGATTACTTGGACTGATTTCTGTCGGGACTTTAAAGCTCACCATATTCCTACCAGTGTTGTTGAGAGCAAGCGTGAGGAGTTCCGCAATCTCAAGCAAGGCAACATGTCAGTGTATGAATACAACAAGCAGTTTCAGAAACTTGCTCGTTTTGCTAAGCAAGATGTTCCAGATGAGAAGAGTATGATCTATCAGTTCAGAGGTGGCCTTAGAGAGGATCTGCAGTTAGCTCTCATTCTTGTTGAGCCTACTCAGTTTGATCAATTCTACAATATGGCACTCAAGCAAGAAGGTGCTCAGCTCAAGTGTGAGGCTTCCAAGAAGAGAATCAGGGATGCAGTGCAATCTTCTTCTTCCTCACAAGTGGCAGCTAAGCAGCAGAAGTTCTATCTTCCTCCTCCTCCGTTTCGTCAGCCTTACCAGCAGAAGAGCTCAGGTGGTCGTGGATCTTCCCACCCACCCAACCCAAGCTATCAGAACAAGTCTCAGTCTCAAGCTTCAAAGTCGAATGCTCCTTATCATCGTCCGCTCTCAGAAGTGACTTGCAACAAGTGCCAGGAGAAAGGTCACTACGCGAACAAATGCTTCAATCAAAGGCGCCTTCCTCCTCCTCCTCCTGTGAGATCTTCAAGCAATGCAGTGGTCAAGCATAATCCAAAGTCTGCAAAGGTGAACATGATGAATGCAGCTCAGGTAGAGGATTCTTCAGATGTGATAATGGGTAATCTTCCAGTTAATGATATTCCTGCAAAAGTCTTATTCGATACTGGTGCATCGCATTCTTTCATGTCATATCCTTTTGCATTGAAGCACAATTTTGACACAGAGGAATTACCTAGAGCTATGCAAGTTATTTCTCCAGCTAAGCATTTGAGCTCTAGCATGATGGTTCCGAATGTCGGTATCAAGATGGGCGACTATAAATTTCTGTCTTCTCCAATTGTTCTTGGCGATTCCGATATTGATCTAATTCTTGGGATGGACTGGCTTTCTAAGCACAAGGCTCAGCTTGATTGTGCTGCCAGACAAATTCAGTTGACACACCCTTCTGAGGATGTTATCATCTATGCCACTCGTGATGAAACCATTCGGTTGTTTTCTCTCAATGAGAAGGGCGAATTGGATGCTATTTCTCAAATTCCTGTCGTTTGTGAGTACCAAGATGTCTTTCGAGAAGAGCTTCCGGGTATGCCTCCTCATCGGCCAGTCGAGTTCGTTATTGATCTTGAGCCTGGAACGGAACCCGTTTGCAAGCGTCCATACAAGCTTGGGCCCAAGGAGCTGAAGGAATTGAAGAAGCAGCTTGATGAACAAGAGCGTCTGGGTTTGATTAGACCGAGTTCATCCCCATGGGGTTGTGGAGTTCTTTTTGTCCAGAAGAAGGATGGCACGGACCGACTTTGCGTCGATTACCGTCCATTGAACAAGAAGACAATCAAGAACAAGTATCCTCTTCCCAACATCAATGAGCTTTTCGAGCAACTCAAAGGTGCTAAAGTCTTCTCCAAGCTTGACCTCCGTATGGGTTATCATCAGATTCACATTCGTGAACAAGATATTCCCAAGACAGCATTCAGAACAAGCTTTGGTTCTTATGAATATACTATCATGTCTTTCGGCCTTGTCAATGATCCTCCAACATTCTCTCGCATGATGAACTTTATCTTCAACCCCTACACCAATGAATTCATTCTGGTGTATCTCGATGATATTTTGGTCTTCTCCAAGAATAAGCAGGATCATGCCAAACATTTGTGATTGGTGCTCGACAAGCTCAGAGAGCATCAATTCTATGTGAAGTTTTCCAAGTGTGAGTTCTGGCTTGATGAAGTTCTTTACCTTGGTCATATCATCTCTGCCAAGGGCATTGATGTTAATCCCGCGAAGGTTTCTGCAGTTCTGAATTGGGAACCTCCTCAGAATGTCAAAAAACTCGGCAGTATTCTTGGTCTTGCAAGCTATTGCCGAAGATTCGTTGAGAACTTCTCTAAGATTGCAAAGCCTCTTTCCAACCTCCTCCAGAAGCATGTCAAGTATGTCTGGACGCCTGAGTGCGACGTTGCTTTCAACACCCTCAAAGAGAAGCTAGTCACAGCTCCTGTTTTGACTCCTCCTGATGAATCCAAGCCATTTGAAGTATTCTGTGATGCTTCCCTTCAAGGTCTCGGTGCTGTGTTGATGCAAGAGAAAAAAGTTGTGTCCTATACCTCTCGTCAGTTGAAGCCCAACGAAAAGAACTACCCCACTCACGATCTTGAGTTGGCGGCAGTTGTCCATGCATTGATAACATGGAGACATCTCTTATTGGGAAGGCAAGTGGACATTTTCACCGATCACAAGAGCCTCAAGTATATCTTCACTCAACCAACCTTAATCTCAGGCAAACTCGATGGGTCGAAATGATTCAAGAGTACAATCCGAGTATCGAATATACTCCTGGCAAGGTGAATGTGATTGCAGATGCTCTGAGCAGAAAGGCTTATTGCAACAGTCTAATTCTCAAGCCGTTTCAACCGGATCTTTGTGAAGCCTTCCGCAAGCTGAATCTTCAAGTTGTTCCTCTAGGCTTTCTTGCCAACCTCATAGTCTCTCCTACTTTGGAAGATCAAATTCGTGAGGCACAACTCCTGGATACCATGGTGAAGAAGGTGAAATGTGGTATTGACAAGGGTACTCCCAAATACAAGTGCTATCGCTTGGATGACAAAGATACTCTTTTCTTCGAGGATCGAATTGTGGTTCCAAAAGGCGATCTAAGAAAAGTCATCATGAATGAGGCACACAATTCCCTCCTATACATTCATCCTGGAAGCACAAAGATGTACCATGACCTCAAGCAGTCATATTGGTGGACTCGAATGAAGCGAGAAATTGCTCAATCCGTGAATGAATGTGATGTCTGCAGAAGAGTGAAACCAGAACACCAAAGACCAGCTGGTCTCCTCCAACCTCTTGCTATTCCGGAATGGAAGTTTGACCATATCGAGATGGACTTCGTGACTGGTTTTCCTAAGTCCAAGCGTGGAAATGATGCTATCTTCGTTGTCATTGACAAGCTTACCAAAGTGGCTCATTTTCTTCCTATCAAAGAATCTATCACATCAGCTCAGCTGGCAGAGCTATACACCTCCAGAATTGTCTCCTTGCACGGCATTCCATAATTGATATCTTCAGATCGTGGAAGCATCTTCACTTCTAAGTTCTAGGACTCCTTTCAGACGGCCATGGGTTCCAACATTCATTTCAGCACAACTTTCCATCCTCAAACAAGTGGCCAAGTCGAGCGAGTCAACCAAATTCTTGAAGATATGCTCAGGGCTTGTGTCATCTCTTTCGGTAAGAAGTGGGAAGATTGTCTTCCATATGCCGAGTTTTCCTACAACAACAGCTTCCAAGCGAGTTCGGGCAAGGCCCCATTTGAAATTCTCTATGGCAGAAAGTGCCGTACTCCTCTCAACTGGTCTGAGACAGGTGAACGCCAACTTCTTGGCAATGACTTGATCACAGAAGCCGAAGAAATGTGCAATGTCATTCGTGAGAATCTCAAAGCCGCGCAATCGCACCAAAAGAGTTACTATGATAGCAAGCACCGTGATTTGGCTTTTGAAATCGAAGACCATGTCTACCTCCGCGTCTCTCCAATGAAAGGCACTCATCGCTTCGGTATCAAAGGGAAGCTTGCCCCTAGATACGTGGGTCCTTTCAAGATCATTGGCAAAAGAGGCGATCTCGCCTATCAACTTGAGCTTCCATCCAACTTTGCAAACGTGCACGATGTGTTTCACATGTCACAGCTTCACAAGTGTTTCAAGACTCCTGAGCGCACTATCAATTTCGAAGAGATCGACCTCCAAGAAGATCTCTCTTATCATGAGCACCCCGTTGCTATTCTTGAAGAAACCGAGCGCAAGACTCGCAACAAGTCAATCAAATTCCTGAAAGTGAAGTGGTCACACCATTCCGACCGAGAAGCCACCTGGGAGCGCGAGGATCACCTCCGTTCCGAATATCCGGAGTTCTTTCAGTCCTAGATCTCGGGACGAGATCCTCTTGTAGTGGTGGAGTGTTGTAACACCCCGGATGTAACTTTCCATCTTTGTAACTCCAACTCTTGCCATTTTCGGCTATGTGATACGATATTCCCTCCGTGGTTGGGGTTTTGTCTTTTGTTTTGCATTTTATTCATGTCATGTATATCATATCATGTCATCATGTGCATTTCATTTTGCATACGTGCTCGTCTCATGCATCCGAGCTTTTTCCCCGTTGTCCGTTTTGCTATCCGACACCCCCACATGCACCGGCGCACCCCTCTTGTCTCTTTTCGTGTGCGGGTGTTGAACGTTCTCGGAATGGACCGAGCCTTGCCAAGTGACCCTGGTATAGCACCGGTAGACCACCTGTCAAGTTTCGGGTCATTTGGAGCACGTTTGGTACTCCAACGGTTATCCGCATATCCGCAAAGGCCTCTTTTAAGTTGCAGCCCAACACCCCTCCAAAACAGCCCAATAACCCATCTAACTCCCCTCCATGATCTCGGTCGTTCGATCACAATCGTGTGGGCGAAAACCGCACCTCATTTGGACACTCCTAGCTCCCTCTACCTATAAATATGTGCACTCCCCCGAAATCCCGGATCAATTCCCCCTAACCCTAGACGAAATCCCCTCTCCACGCGCCAGACATCGTCCGCCGGCGCCGGACACGTCCGCCGTCGTCCGCGTGGCCAATCAGCGGCCGCCATGTGCCCCGGGCCGGTCCCCAGCTCGCCGCCGACCCCGTGGGCCCGCCAGGCCCGTCCCCGGCCCCC